>NC_068417.1:52683292-52708454 GCF_023724105.1 Carassius gibelio
TGCAACGTAATGGAAGTACTGTGCTCTATAATGACAGTTTAATGACAAAATCCACAAACTGCCAAATATAGGCTCCTTTTTCTCTATTATGTAATTATTTGCCTATAAAAAATAAAATAAGCAAACAAAATAAAAAAATATATATACTTTTATATGGTGCTTTTAAACGATTAATTAAAATAAAAGTTTTTTACTACATAATATATGTGTACATTTATTATGTGTGTATGTGTCAATAAAATTAGAGTATGTATTACAAAATAATAAAAATAGTTTGTGTATTACAAACTAATCTTGGCTGCTGTGGTTGCCAGTACAACCACAAAAGGTGCAAAAACATAATTATTTAAACAAAATTCTTCTTAAAAAAATAACATTAAATCTCTGTATTATTTACAGCTTTGTCCTGTGTATAAATAGTGCAAATTTACTGTTACCCTATTAACCTTATTTATTTATTAGTTTATTTAACAGGGGCAATGCAGTATAACATTGATAAAATTACATGCATCTGATGCTCATGCACATATAGGCTTCTAGCCAAAGGCTAATTTGCAGCCCCAGTCCCTGGTTAGGCTTTTTTAACAACAGTAAAACAATAATCACACAAATATGAAGCAAAAGTAAAAAAAAAGAAAAAAAGAAAAAAAAACTGAGACTGTGTGTGATCATCAGTGTTCAAATACCTGCTTTTGTTTGAGCCACTTTACCACAGATTATGAAAAGGTAGTCAAATTTTTTTTTTTTTCATTAACCAATATTAGAGAACTGTGAACGAGCACGTTTTGTTAAATTATTGAAATATAAACTTAAAACCTCAATGGTTATTTAAAGTAAATATCTTTAGGCCAAGTTGAGTTCTTCTGACAAAAAAAAGTTTGTGAATGCCTGCCTTACACAATATTAACAAATGTAACCTCAATGTAAAGTGTTATGAATATTTACATTTACATTCATTCATTTAGCAGACACCTTTATCCAAAGCGACTTACAAATGAGGACAGTGGAAGCAATCAAAAAGCAATGAAATATAAGTGCTATAACAAGTCTCAGTTAGCTTAACGATTTAATTTAATTTAATATTTATATATTTAATGGCTTTTTCTAAATCGGACACATTAAGATTTGTTATGTTATGTTCTGGACAACCGACTTGCCACTAAATGAATAGAGTAATAAAAAAGCATTGCTTGAGAATAAATGCCTATGATGTTGAGTCCATTCCACAGCTATGAGCAACCGATGTGAATGGTCAGGAGAGGAGATGATTTACCCTCTCATGCCTTAACCTGGAGTAGAAACAGATGGAAGATTCGCTGACTCTCCACGGGCACTGAACACATTAAAACCCTTCTGATGCAGATGCTTTAACGCTACCTATGGCGCTGAGCTAAATGCTTCTCATTTCGAGCATTTTCTCCTTGAGTTCATTTCCCCAGTTTCCATTTCCTCTTTCGTTTGTCTCATCTAAAATTATGCACCGTTTTTGTTCTAGGATTTGCTTATGATTGTTTGAGTTTTCCATTATGTCCAGGTGATGGCAATGTTTCAACTGGCTGTGACCAGCGTGTGCAACTGAACTGCTTAAGGCATTGTAAATATGAAGTCTGTTCCAAAACTGATAAAGCCAGTCCACAGCTTCTGTTTACACCAAGCTTAAGCACTGACATATGTTTTGGAAATGAACATCTGCTGAAGCAAGTGTTAATCCTATAGACAGCCTATTTGACACCCAGGAATCTCTGATATGAAGCATGTTCTCCAATTTACCCTGTGATCCAGCAAACTGGTTTTCAATAATATGCTGAACTTCTAAGCTCCGCCACACTAAATCTATTTATCTGGTCTAAAACGTTAAGCAAGGCTTTTTTAGGGGCCGTATCTCACAGATGACAAGAGGTAAATCTTTAATCATTGCACTTAGAGTCAGCAGATGCATGCCTACTTATCTATCAAATCCCGTAGATTTGGGTGCCTCAACACTGATGTAACACTCTGCCCTGATAAAAGGACCTCAAGATGACGGTATTTACATGAATGGCAGAGCCAAGCAGAGGAGAAGGAGGGCAGCTGCGGTGCCACCATGTGGTGCATGGGTTATCTAAAGCAATCTTCAATGGAAGAGATTTTCAAAAACTATTTGTTCTGGCCCACTTTGGATGGTTGTCTCAATTATTTAGCTCAAAACAAAGAAGTCTGAAGCATGCAAAATAATATATTAAATAAAAATGCATTTAAAAAAAAGTAGAATAACCCTCAGGCCAATCAAGATGTAGATGAGTTTCTTCATTTGAGCAGATTTAGAGAAATTTAGCATTGCATCACTTGCTCATTAATGGATCCTCTGGAGTGAATGGGTGCCGTCACAATGAGAGTCCAAACAGCTGAAGAAAACATCTCGATAATCCATAAGATTAGAGTCCATCAATAAACATCTTGAGAAGTTAGAAGCTGTATGGGTGTAATAAACAAATACCTTTTCTAAGACCCTTTTAACCTCAAACCACTGCTTACAGTTATAAAGTCTTCTACACACAACACTGCATTATTTATTGATAAATGTGTCAAATATGTAACTTTACATGATGCTAATTGACTGAGGGACTGGAGTTGTGTGGATTACTTATTGTGATGCTTTTATCAGCAGTTTGAACTCTCATTCTGACGGCAACCATTAACTGCAGAGCATCCTTTTGTGAGCAAATTATGTAAGTTTTTAGATGAACAATTCCTCTAAATGCTGCCTCAGATTTTACCTCTGCCATGTAGATATAGAGCAGAAGTGTTTACAACAAAGTGACTATTGTAAATCTGAAACTCGGATAATTAAGGTCATGGTGAAACTCTGTTTTGGAACAACACAGAATTATGTACCTATTTCTTGTCAAAGCATTTCCCATACCATTACATGGTTAAACACGGTGCAAGAGATTTCACAGGGTCAACATGCAACAATAGAGAGACAATAATGAGATTGTAGCTATGGCCACAAAATGCTTTAAATAGTTTAGAAAAAAAGATTTTTTTTGAGGAATTTTTGTGAACTAAAAATAAAAGAACAATAGTGTAATACGTCAACTGACCCCGTAATTGCTAATTTGTCGATTTTACCTTTTATGGGGCTGTCACGGATAAGTAGAGCATTTATTTATTTTTATTTTTTTTTTTTAATGCCACAGAAATAGTCCCTGACAAGTAATTTATAAAGTGAAAGAAAAACACACCAACAGCTCTAATAATACAATGTTTTGAGTTGAAAGACTCAGGGGTTGCTCATCCTTTGTTCACAGTAACATTGCAGTGTTTTCTTCGAAGCAGTTCACTTTCTCTAGCAGGTGTGTGGAAATTGCTTCTGCGTTCACCCTCTCTATAGAAGAATATGTTTGACTCTGGCTGAACATAATTCAGAGAAAGAAATGACACTGGACACTTTAAGGACAAAAATACAGGCTGGGATGTACAAAATATGCTCTATTTTTACAGTCTGCGGGATTCTGAGGAAAAGTAAACATGAGAGTGGCAAATTTTATCAGTATGGTGCATATAATTAAAAATAATTCTTCACAAATTCTTTTACAGCAAGCACGACTATGTGGAGAGCTGATTGGCAGATGTATTACTCATCAAATTATCATCACTTCAGGTCTAGGTTGAATACCACATCCTGTAACCCAACATTAATTGTGATAAAGCATACATTGACAGATTACATGTAAAACTATTCCTGTGCTCGCCAGCTAAACTTGAATTCACAAAGACTATTGGCTAATAAAAAGCTTATGATTTCACACAGAGGTTAAATGGTCTTTTAGAACGTTCATACAAATGGAAAAAAAATAAATAAATAAATAGAAGCGCAGGCAGCGCTTTATTGGGAAATTGCAATATTATCAATTTAAAGATATGATGAGGTGCTTATGTGCACCTTGCCAAGATTTAAATGCGCCTTATGCTATTCAATATGTCTGGAATGAGCGTGTACATCCATATTTTAATTACGGGTATGCTTGAAAATTGCATATTATCAGATGTAATCCCAGAAAATATAAAAGAGATAAAAAGCTTATTTCATTCAAGCCAAGGATCTAAAGACCATTATCTGAAGTTCATCAACTCCATTCTCGCAGCCCTACTCTAGTATTAAAAATAAATCAATACGCTCACTAAGAATCTGTGAATTTTCAGGCCGAGTGCTGAAGTAGCAATCATTGAAATAATGATGAAGAAGTCGCTGGAAATATTGTAGTCTCTGTTTGCTGTCGAGCACTTCCTATTGATTTGGATCCCCGCAAACCATGGGCGAATATGTGAAAGTCGCACAATGGAATCAATCTGTAAGCGGTACAAAAGACAAATGGAAATTGCTGTACAGTATTCCCGATGGTAGTTCCCTTATTATCCTGTGTAATTCATTCAACAGGATTAGCCTGACTGCATTCATTTTCAAGGTTTTCTGCTGAGGCACAATCATATACATTCGCAGTCATCTTTTTTTATGATTAATTTCTAATAGATTTTTATTCTTTTTGAGTTTCGCATCTTTGGCATGAAAAATAACGTCAAGTACAGATTGAACTCGTCCTAGTCTGCAGTCTTCCAAGAGCCATTTTAATCATGTTCTTGACAGTCAGAGTAAATTGGATGAGCTGGAGGCCTGGAGATGATACACACAAACTGTGAAGGTCACAGGCAAAAAGCATGTTAGCACTGAGCTTTGATGTCCTCTAAATTTGAGTGAAATTGACAATGTTTTCATATTCAGATGAACAGACTTTTGTCAGTGCATACACATCTATTACCGTCACAAGACATCAACCAAATTCAGTGCTGCTGCATGCAATGAAAGAACACTTTAAAATAAAAGTTTAAACCAAGATTTGTTTCAAGTTATATCTTGTGGTGTGAACTTCAAACCTGTAATCACATTCTGTGTGTGACTCACTTTTTGAGGGCAAACACAAAAGCCAACATGTCTTCATAACAGCATTCAAAGAAAAAAAAAGAAGAAGAAGAAAAAAAAACAATGGGATAAAACATTGTGTGCCTGCAGCTACAGAAAAAAAATGAAATTAACAATATATATACACGCCGAAATGAAACAAGGTGCATCCACCAGCTGTTACCACCACCTTCAATCTCAGCAGAAGATGACCATCTGAGTGGTCAAAGACAATTTCTCAGCTTCCAAGCAATCCACGGAACTATTTAATCATGTCTGGGTTCACCGTGACAAATTGGCACGCAGTGATTGGTTTAGGTTTGACTACTCCATCCATATGGTGGATGGTGATATAGGTGGCGGTTATCGTGCATTGACTGATGCCTCCAGTAGTGATGATTGCTTCATTTAGCCAGGCTTTATTGTTGGGGGAAGCAAGGGTGGGTGCTGGGAAAGGTAACGGTTTATTGAGGCTCTGTGTGTGGCAGTGCACCTGTAGCATAGGACAGTTGTTTTCAATCCTGGATTATGGTGGTGAAGTACAGGAAGATGCCTGGCTTTACTTAAAGGAAATGATACACTCCACTAAATTAGTCACACTGAGGACAATTATTCTAATTATAAAGACAATCTAAGGTGTAATGCCTACAGTAACTAAGTAACTAAGTACAGTAATTAAGCAACTTTGTGTCTGGCGTATGAAGGGTATTTTTACCCACAGCTGGATAATAAAAGGAAGGAATTATTCATTACACCGTTATTCAGTCATTGTCTTTTCCCCAAGATGACCTAATATGTGAAACAGGCCCTAATTATAAGGCACATGATATTTAATGGCTAATTTGTACGATGATATGGACGTTGATATTAACATATTGTGGATTAGTCATTGCCAAGACCATGTGGATATGTGGCATTTACAAAAATGTCAGCTTAAGGAATAAACAACCTACTGTGTCTTCCCCTTTCACAGAGAAGCACTCATTAGCCCGGAATGTCAGTGTGTGTGTGTGTGTGTGTTTACATGAATACACAGCTTTTTACTCAATGAAGGCACAAATTATAAAATGTTAATGTCCTCTGACTTCGGCACTTGTGGCAAATGATGGTAATGTAGGATATCATTTTGGAATTATTAGTATATGCCAGGAGTGAGAATGAAAGTACACACCACTGACTAATTTGTTCATTAAATTGGCAAATCTAATCACATGGTCATTAGTAATGTGTGTGTGGAAAGGGTGGGCTGATTTTATGACACCCTGTTGCTCCGAGCCAGCGACATGGTAGCAATGCTCATAAATTGGATTATCACATTAGGGCTCAGCAAAATTAATCGTTCAAACTATTTGTTTCATTAATTATCAACTGGCCTTTTGAGCACTCTATACAATGTGATACAGAACATTTTTGTAAAAATAATTATTTGTATAATTTTAATGTAAATTATTTGAAATATTTTATTTTGTGAGAAGGAAGAGAAAGCAGAGTGAAATGAGAGACACAAGCACACAGAAAATTAGTTACCTGAACAAATTAGTTTCTTGCAGTAGTTTTTGAAATCTTTACAATTGCAATGAAAAGGCTCACTTCAGCAAAATTTAAAGTTGGGACTATTTGTTTTTATTATCATTTTTAGTCTTTGCAGTCCTTGGGTTTGATTGGTCAACCAGCATTTCAAGAGTGCCTCGCTTTGTATCACTTTGCTTGATTGTGTTTGTGCACTCTATGTCACACAGCATTAGACATGAGGATTTTATGGTGACTCTTTCTGTAATTTACATTGTTACGCCAATGGGTGACGACAAGTAAACGTCTTGATGAGCGAACCACTGAATCATTTACCAAACCAATTTGTTCAAACCCAAACATTTACTCAACACTACTTGACACAAAATTGAATGTGCTGTGGCTTATTTGTAACTAGGTTCATTCAACTATGATAAAAAATAACCAAAGTAACTGGCAAAATGGTGTCTAAACAGTATAGTTTTTTTTTAGTTCTTATTTTTTTATTAATCTTGTTTATTTTTAATTGCTTTATAAAAGCAATATCACAAGGTAAAAGGGAGCATATGCATTTTGTCTGTGTTTGTAAGAGAATTCCTCTGGGAGACTGTGATGTAAATCAGTATTGATCAGACCAAACAAGTGCTGCATATTTGCTGATAGACATTCTCACATATACAAACACATACAAATCATGACATGCCACTTATTTCTAAAAACAGATTTAATGATTAATGACGTTATAATCTCTCCCGTCACTAGACTTTAACACTGATCAATATAGTAAATGTACACAATATCACATTTTATACATATTTTTGAAGTACTTGAAGAACACAGATAAACCATATGGAGACGGATGTTGATTGTATTCCTGTTTTATCAGATTCAACTTTTTTTTTCTGCACATCTATAGCTGGATGCCTATAATGATTTCCTGGAACATCATACATCTATTACTCCTATGAGTCTTGCTTGTGGACTTTTTGCACAAGGGTGCCCTCCTGTGTCGAGTATGAATTAAACAAATGACATGCGAGTTTAGCGCTCCATAATGGCATTGGCGCTGGATTATTATGTGTCATATTGTCCTGTGTATACTACTTAAATATTGTCAATACTGGTATATAGTAGGTTTGATGACCAATGCAACACTGGAAGCTGATTATTTAGAATGGTTATGCATTTTTGGAGGAAGCTTACATTCTTGCATTGACTTGCCAGTTTAGTGATGACAGGCACCTTTATGCAGTCAAACTCCTTTAATATACATACAGTGATTATAAGATTGCATGGATTGCCATGTATGAAAACAAAATACATAGATTTTTTATATTCTCTCTCTTGCTTTCTTTTTGTCTGTCCCCTCATTTCAAGCATAAGGGGTTTTGGTTCTGGTTCAGATTGGATATGTATTTGTTGACTGCTGACCTGATAAAAAGGGGTTTCAAAAGAAAAAGTTTGTATTCTCATCTTGAGGAGATTCTTGCTCCAGCTTCAGACGGTTCGTAGACCATATTGGCTTTGTATTCGTTTTAAAATTGGTATACGGTTGCTTTACTTTGCTCTACCTTGTTGCTAAGTGAGCATAGAATGTAATTTACTCAATAAATAACTAATCATTCTTTGTATACATAACAAATATTGACATTCTCCCTATGATAGCGGAAAGAGTGATACTATGATGTTTATTACCATTTATCCTGTTTGGGTTAGATGAGAAAGCCATATTTAGATTTTCTGTTCTGGTGAAGTCAGTTAGCTGAAAATTCATTCAATTAGCTCTGAGATTTAGTATTTTAATTTGTCTAGCAGTCCTCACTGCAGAAAAGCAAACAAAACAAAAAGTACATTTATTTTGCTACATTTACGCTGCTTGCTCAAAAGACAAGTAAAACCTGGATTGATGATCACTACCTCCCTCGGGTCGCAACAAAAGGCAGAGAGCCATTTCACATTAATACCGTCTTATGGCCATGTGTGAGGCTATTACATGGCCATTTAAAATCACTCCAGAAGGTCGATTATATTTGTTGTTGCTCATATCCATAATTCATGGAGGAGAGGGACCTCTTTTGACCAGTGTTTATATCATGTCTTTGAACGCCTCACCTTCTCCCTGATCTGCATTCTTCACCACAAATGCAATTTGTTTGTTTCCATTCCATTTTTGTTCAAATGCCACTAATATCAATTACACTGGAGATTGCCTAGCATCTGCCAGCCTATATACACAGTAAAAAGACTGCGGCAGACAGAGAAGAGGTGTAACCTCTAAGCACAGGATATCTAATTGCCCCGACATTGCTAACACTGCTGGGGCTCATTTGAATGTTTGAGTGAAAGAGTAATTAGACCTATTCATTTGCACACTTCATTTCTAATGCACCTTTTCTCCAATCTCCTTTAACACCGAAGGGAAAGGGAGAGAGAGTACAGAGTGAAGAAAGTTATTTGCTAAACTCACTGCCTCACCTTGTCAGAGCAAATTTCACCCTCATAGTTTATTGAGAATGTAGCGCCTGAGATGTTTGCCCTTATAGTGCTAGAAACAGACAGATGTCTGAAGCAACAACACAGTAATGGAGCTCAGGTATGTGTTCATAAAGATACCAAAAACCTCCAAGTAAACAATTTCACTTGTTTCTCACTCCTAAAATGATACAAAAACTCAGATTAAAATGAAACCCCACAGTGTTTAACTCAAACTGAGAATATTAGTTTTAGTTTTTCGCTTGAATATTTAAGGTCACACATACTGTAGGTGAAGCGGGAATACAGAACTCTAGTTAGCAACATTAACCAAAATTAAAGCCCAATTGGATTGCAAATATGAACCTGGTAGCATGTAATTACACAGTTAACTTAATTTTTAATTATCACAGTTGTGTTCTGAGAAGCATTTACAAAAAGCAACTCCGGTTTGTGATTCCTGTTTATTATGAAGGAAGTTGCAAGGCCATTCTGAACGAATCTTTTATACATTTTTTGCAAAAACTGATTAAAAAATATACAAACATTACATATTTTGTCATATAGATGTTTCTCATAAGATCACCGATTGGTGCCTGACTGTAAACAGCATGTTTTGGTGCAGAATCCATTGTAATCTGGAATTGAAAAGAACCGTGCTTTGGCCTCCCGTGCCACCGGGTTACTTTTAATATGAAGCCGTGCCACTCTTTTGATGGAAGCAGACGGGTGGCTGCCGCTTCAGATGTAAATAGGCCCATACTGTGTAACTTATTGAATGAAGCTATGATTTAGGCTACTAAAAAATAAACCTTCCGTATGCACTGCCAGGAGGATCTGCCATTTATTTCTTCGAAGGGGTCACTTGTATGTTCAATAATTCATCCAGCATATGTTGAGCTGACAGTTAGAGTGCTTTGATCTCGCCTGGCCTGTCTCTGCCACTGCCATCAGTTGCCTGTGCAATCATTGTCATTCGCATTAACACACAGGTTGCATCATCTGTGTGTAATTTGCTTAAATCTGGCATGCATTACTGCATTGATCCGGTGTTGTGCGTGCAATCACAACACCTTTAAAAAAGCAGGGTTTGACTAGATGCACAGTGTTTTATAAACAGCCAGAGAGTGATTTTTTTTTTTTGGAGCAAGACATGAAAAATTGAAACAAACACATGCTGGAATAGTGGAGACACCCTGATGACAACAATATATTTTGAATGACAGAAGCCTGCATGTAGAAGAGGGAGGAATCCTCATAAAGGAGTAGTAGCAGCGTCAATCTGTCAGCGTAGCAGAATCAGCGCAGGGAAATCAGGCATATAGGGGCACATTTGAAGTACGGGAGTGAGGTGGAGTGCTGCTGAATTAAAATGTCTCTAAAAATACCTGCAGAGAAGGTGAAAACAAAAAAATCCTTGCTTTATAACATACTAAAAGTATTGGGGAATTTATAAATAGAAATACATCTTATATAAAGCATATAAAAATAATTCCCATGTGCTTATCTGAATGTGTTTAGTTAGCCCCTGTCTGCTGGTATATTAGTAAGTAACTACATTCTTCTCCACACACAATGTGCTGTATTGACAGCCATTGAAAAATGGAATTCATTTTTATCAACAACAAAATATTACATTATAGACTACTGATGAATATATTGCAGAATACTGAGTTCTGTTGTGTTTCCAATGCTGCAGCGTATGTACTGGCAATATAGTGGCACATTAGCGAAGGAGGATTGTTGTGGTGCCACAAAATTCCAAATTAATTAGTCACATGACATTTACAGCTCACGCGATTGGCTCAAAAACGCCTGGGTTCAGATAACTAGATGTTTTTAATATGAATGTAGATATGGCTAAAAAAAGCAGTCTAAAATGTAAAATTGGGTGATTAGGAGTATGCTCATATTTACAGCACCACCAGATAGTTAAGGGCAGAAAGCTAATAAAGTTACGTTGCCATGGAAACACCCCTTGCCAGTACAAATGTCTGAGGAAGGGAGGAGGTGTGTGGAAGAGGAGCTTGCAGAGCACAGTTTCTTTCCCTTGCGTTTTCCTTCCTTTCTCTGCCTCTCTCTTTTGCCATTCAAATCTTTTGTTATTCAATTCAAATTAGACTATGAAAAAGTATTACAATGCACGGAAACAAAAACAACAGCATTACAATAAATAAATAAATAAATATATAAAGGAAGACAAAAGGTGGAAAAAAATCCAGTTGCATACTTGGAGCATCTTTTATTATTATAATTGTTATTATATATATATGTGTATATATATATATATGTATATATATATATATATATATATATATATATATATATATATATATATATATATATATAAATATAAATATAAATATATATATATATATATATATATATATATATATATATATATATATATATATATATATATTATACTTGTACATTATTAAACTACATAATGCCACATTTAAGACTCTGGTCTTAAATCTTGACAGAGATCAGCATGTAAGACCGCAAGTGGCTTCACTACTGAGAGAAAGTCTTGTTTCTATTCATAAAAAGCCCCCTTGGTGAAATGCAAACAGTGTTGGCCAGGTGTTTTGCATAGTGTTGTATAATTGGGTACTTTGTGTGGGGTTGATGAATTAGATAATACACACAGAGGTTAATAACCCTAAATCAGTGCCCAGCCCAAATGTGGGGCACACCTGTGTGCTTTCTAAATATACCTGACACACAAAACTAGCACCCCGATGCAGACTGCAACAGCTAGTGGGCACACTATATGTCTTAATGTAGTTTTGACACCCTACTAAAGCACCCTACAATTTGTATTTCCTTAAACCGCTCTTGGGTTTAAGGAAATACAAATAAATAAATATATATATATTGATTAATTAGTCAC
The DNA here is from genome assembly GCF_023724105.1 of Carassius gibelio. Taxonomy (NCBI): domain Eukaryota; kingdom Metazoa; phylum Chordata; class Actinopteri; order Cypriniformes; family Cyprinidae; genus Carassius; species Carassius gibelio. The sequence goes on from NC_068417.1 coordinate 52,695,109, forward strand.
CTATTATAATAGAATAATTTTTTCCACTGCATTTTCATGATTGCAAAATCATAATCCAAACAGAATGAATGCAACAATCAGTGGTCATTTCCATACACTTATTTCCCATCATCCTTTTTTCAGTTGTCCATTCTCTCATTGCTTCTCTTGTTTTCATTAATTAACAGGCTGTCCCACTTCACACAGCCAAGCTTAATCAAACTAACAATTAGCTGCAGGCACTTGTAGACCCTCTGATTGATAGCCACAATCCTTGGAGTTTAATTTGAGCGATTGAGTGGGTGCTTACCAGCGCTCCAATCACCCTCAGGGATCTCTTCACAAGGACATTTCAAATGTGATGTGTCAAAATTCTGTCCTACATTTTTAGTTTCTGAATGTTGTTAGCAGGATTTCAGAATTAAGAGATTAAAGTTTTTATTTTTTTTTAATAGTATATACATGTTTCTGAAAGATAATCTCTTATGCTTACCAAGGCTGCATTTATTTGATCAAAAATATACAGAGAAAATAATAATGTGAAATTATTATTGCAATTTAAATTTGAAACTGTTTCATATTTTTGTGGAACATATGATGTACTTCAGGATCCTTTGATGAATAGAAAGTTCAAAAGAACAGCATTTATTGAAATGAAAATCTTTTGTAACATTGTAATTGTCTTCAGTCTCCCTTTTGATTAAAATATTCATTTATTTTATTATTTTTCTTTTAAAATCGTACCTACTCCTAACTTTTGATTGGAATAAGTTTCCACAAATTATTCAAGTATACTGTGTATATTTATATATTATCATATTAAATAAAATATACTGATTTAATTACAAATAATATATGTAGTAAATAATTTGTTAACTTCATACAGCCAGTAATGGAGTTTGTGGACCAAGTACCCACATTTATATTTCCATCCATATATCTCTTGTGGGCCCTCAAAACATACCCTGTTTAATAAGATATACTTTTTCCTTCAGTAAACTGAGAGCACTTAATGTCAGCATAAAACAGTGTTAGTTTAACAGCTGTCTGCACAACAATGTGAATGTGCCTGAAGCCTACACCTGCCCCCAGCCAAGATCCAATCAGGGTGCAAATATGAGGACATGCTGCTTAAAAATATCTATTCATCCAATATCAAACTAAACTAGTACTGAGAATAATAATATTGACCTGTTACCCTTATCCCACCATGCAAATTTCAAAAAGTAATTATTTCATTTTATGGAGAAGTTTGACAAGACGTTTAGACAGAACTAACATTTGCCTTGAATCTAAGCAGCCTTTTAAAAGACCAAAAATGAATCTAAATGAAATAAAATACTTTTTGGAGAAATTATTTTTTTAGCAGCAATACCTAGAACATAAAATTCACAGAGCTCATCCTTCATAAGTGGCTAAAAAAGTCTTAATAGGAGAATTTTTCCAAACATCATTTCCAAACAAGTGTGTCGAGCATCAAATACAGATAACTGCAACCTCAGTCTAAAATGTGATTGAAGCTCATTCTTACAGCTATTATTAATATTATTTAGATTGAATTTATTTATTTTTTTACTGGGAAATGCAGTATATGTAAAGCATTGTGGGAAATAGACTGTATTTTCACTATGAAATGTATCTTTAAATCCTTGACCCTACTTACCACTGTTATTATGGGTTAAGAACTCATATTTTGGACAGAAGCAACAGTTTAAGCAATAAAACACCTTACTTATGAATTTGTTTCTTACACACACACAGCCTTTCATCTCACAAGACATTATCTGATGGACTTGATTCGTTTGGATTATGTGACTCTCAAACTGCCCTTCTCCATTTGGTGAGCAGGACGTAATGCTAAAATTCCCTAAATCCGTAGCAAGGCAAGGCAAGGCAAGTTTATTTATATAGCACATTTCATACACAATGGTAATTCAAAGTGCTTTACATCAAAGAAAGTAAAATAATCATGAAAAAAAAAAAAGCAATATTAAAACGTTTACTTAAAATCAATTTAAAAACAATTAGAAAATTTAGCGAAGAACCATCACACTCATCTACATTTTGGATGGCCTAAGTGTGAGTAAATTGTTCTTTTTAGGTAAACTCTTTCTTTAAACGTGAATTCCTGACAACTCTTTCATGGGATTCTGTCTATAATGCATTCCTAAAATCAGTCGATATATTAGGTCCCAATTTAGTCCCAGTCCCTCTGTGAGGACAGCACAATCAAGACACACTTCATTGGTTAAACTTTTTCTCTCCAAACTCGGTAACACAGAGATTAATGTGGCAAATCCCAAGGGCCTACAGTAGACTCCGGCATTGTTCCTGACGATGCTCTTCTCAATTCTCGCACTTTTGAAATTTATTAGAGGATTTGTATTCTTAATGACACCTGGCCCTTGCCACTGGAGCTATGTAAATAATCCCATCACCCTGCCCAAACTCATCAAGCGCGGGCTAATCCCTTGTTTAAGGCAGTTACATTGGCTCCACCCATTAATTCCTGCTTCATAAGGACACAGCTTTGCATATATTACACCGCTATGATCTGGTTAACGCTTCCAGTGCGTCTTGAGGAATTCGCACAAGCTCGGAGAGTCAATGTCACTTCCTCCAACTGGATAAAGACCTCTGCCACATGATATCAAAGAGCCTGCTAAAACATGCACTTTTAAGTTAAAAAACTTTCCATTTGTGACACATTGGTATGAGGTTCATGCGATGGGATTTGTGTGTTCTGAGAACATAAAAGTTGGAATTAGTGCCAGAGACCTCTGGCAAACAGCCAGGCAGAAGGAGAGGGATCAGAAAAGAGTTAGCATGTGTGTTCCGTGCTTTGGGTTTAATACGTCCACCCCGATAAGGAAACATCCACTAGTAAGTACACTAAATATTATTTTCAAGGGCAAGGGGTTAAGACTGTACCTGACATGGATAAATCTAAAAATATTATTTACTTGCAATATTATGGTGCAATATCTAGGCTGAACATACCATTGGAAGTGAATATCTAGCAAACCCTATATGGACTTAAAATGTGTTTACATCGAAAGAATCAAGGCCATTTTGCAAAAATTGCAGGAACGCACATTTTCTTACCATAGAAGTGTATATGAAATTCCACAGCACACCGATTACAAAGTGAACTTCTGTCAGTTTAATACAAATTATCTGTGACTTCTGACAATCAAGAGGGAAACAAGGATTCAAGAAAAATGCAAAGCCAACATGAATGAGATAGCTAAAAGTAGGAAAAAAAACAAAAAACAATTGGTGCTATATGTTCTACTTACTAAAAGTGGTCTCTGCACTCATGAAAGATATGCAATGTTAGTGCATTGTTATCACTCCATACAGCTTTCTAGCTACTTACAGGGACATTCTTTTCATCTTCATTCTCTGAACTACTGGTGTAGGACCAAAGCAACAATGTTATCCTAAACAATGAAGGCACAGAACCATAATAAAGAGACCATGAGGATAAGATGCATAGCAGCTGGTAGTCACACAAAGTTACTCACCACGACTCTTGATATTGTCCCCCATATATATATGTGTGTGTGTGTGTGTGTGTGCATTTCAAGTGCTATGCAGTTGTACACAGTTTCAACACAAATCGAGGATATTTTTTCAAGTTGGTTTTCTTGCACTGTCTGCAGCACTTCATGTAGTAAACAAGGTCATGAACGAAACAGTCAACACATCACTGAAAAAGGTAACCAAAGGTACTATACATCGATACACTCGCCAATACAAATAGCCATCCTTTATGTTCATTTTTAAAATTAAATTTTTCCAGGCTGAATGAAGAGAGCATGAAAAATGGAAATTAGATGAGTAATTTCAATGAGCTTGAGCCGGAGCCCAGTCAGAACTCATTAAGGACCAGAGAAGGTCTCCAGCTTTATGCTTTAATTTAGCGTCAGTCTCCTCCCAATTTGATTAGATTGGAGACATGCCATTATGTGCGGCTTGTCATATTATTCCTCTTATTTAACAATGGAGTTTAAATACGTCCCTTCACCTGTCTCACAGTGCCGAAAGTCCTGCCACATGAGAATGGATTACACAAAATGAACACAGTACTGCTTCACTTGAGTTCTGGCAGTACTGAGAGGTTGTGCACATCTCTCGCCTGAGTGTTCAAACTCCCTGAAAGATTAAATGATAGAAAAGCGAGAGATGAATCTTGGGGCTAGGAGGAAGGCTGGGTGAGCTTGATTGCCTAGGAAATGTGCAATGAATATATCAATGATCTCTGCCACAGCATCCCACTAAAAGATACTGCTGGTGAATTTATGAGTCACGAAACATGCAGGATAAGCTAACATTAGAAAAAGCACAGAGTGAATCTTAGCTGGGGAAATCTGAGGCATTGCATATACTGCTATGAAAGAAACAGGAAACATTCATTACTGTAGCAGCAGGTTACTTTGTTTTTCATTAACAAACACAGATACACTGAAGTAAAATGGTGCTAAATAAGAATAATAAGACTTTCTTTAAATAAACAAGTCCTAGCTGTACACTGAGTTTGTTTTGCCTTTCGGAGCGCTTTCTTTGCGCGAAACCATGCTGCTTTCACAAACATTTTTCTGACCTGTTGTATTGCTTAACCCCTAGATTTCTTTTTCACGTTTTAAATTTGTGATGAAATGCAAGTTCTCTCTCGTCACCTTTACTCATGATCCATAACACACAATCAACACCTTCGCATGTACGTCTGCCTACCCCAAGATTCGCCATCTGTTCACAAAGCCTACAGAAAGTAACTAAAATTGCACTGAGGCTTTGCTCAAAAAAAGAGAGACTGAATTAAAATTACAATCAAACACGCATTCATTATCATCTGACAGGTCATATAGTGGCTCAAAGCATAACAGATTAGATATCAGACTGTCATTGTGCATTAGTGAATGATTATAATATGATATAGCATTAAATCAAAATCTGTCGCTTTCAGGTGAAATATCTAAACATAATAACTGTGCTGTGTCTCGCCTCTTGAAGTCACACCTTGATTGTGTCTGAAAATTATAAAGCGAAAGATAACAGTCTCAAAGTTGAGCTTCTCAGACATGCAGACGGGTGGCTTGTCAGATCTCTAGCCTGTCAGAGATTCATCCAAAGTGACAAGGTCTGGGAGAGCAGCGGAAATGAGGGCACTATTGAATTAGAGTGTCAGATATGCTGACACACACAGCGGCGACTAACTCGATTTCACCACTAAAGTCTCCATTGTTTGAAAACACATTATTATTAATGAAACTGCATTTTACTGAAAAGATGAAAGGGGAAATGTAATCGGTCTTGGGTTTGTACAACACTGACTAACAATGAGATGTTCCAGATTGAACTTTTGAGGTTATTTCGAATAATCACCACTTAAACGCTCAACTGAAAGATGTCTAGCCAAACATTATATTGCATATTTCTCTGTAAAAATGTCCTTTTTTTATCATAGAAAAGCTTGAAACAGTAACATCCATAATAATGAACAATGAATATACAACACTGACACTCCTACAAGGATTGAGTTAAATGTGATTAAGATCCAGGCTAACTTAAACATCTACTCAGCAACCTATCAGGCACAGTGGTTACTGGCACAAAACATTTATTATTCCACACCTATCATTTCACATTAGTGTTAAAAAGAAGATTTTTCCACAATTTTAGGAATATTTTCAATGCTCTAAGGACAAGGGGAAAGTAGCTACAGCGTAGTTGTTGATAGTGAATCTAAAATGATGCTTAAGTTAATATTCATACCTATTTTTCCCCCTGTATTCATATAACTGTTATGGAAAGTTTCATATAGTAGAATGCATGTAATGATACAACAGTTTCTGTGGCTGAAAGGGTTAAACCTTGTAGTCTTTTTGCTATCCAGATGGCTACGGATCTCAGAATCCCGCTTCACGTTTTATTAGGGTCCAGTGGTTGTGAACACAAGTCAAATAAAATGAGATAAACAGTGGGTGAGCACAGTGAAATGAAAATGTTCCTCAGCACAGTGTTTTAGATGGCATCTCTCGCCCTGGTGGCACAGAGCTAATTCTCAATCTTATTAAGATGCTTCCTGCTTCCCATTCCACATTAGACTGAAGAAACAAGCAGAAGAGCTGAATAGCCTCCTCTTGATTATGGAAATAATTGGTCCCATCTCCATATCACAGAAGCTCACTCATGCTTGTATTCACTGTACACATGCTCCATCATCACTGTGTTAATGCCGCGTCGTGGCAGAGAATGTTGAATTATGGAGAACGTAAACACTTCAATCAGGATTCACAGGTCTTTGCAAATGATGTTTCATAAGCTACTATGATTCTGCTGCATTTTAGACAATACCTAATTTATTCAGCAAGTGCATAGAGGGTCATTAATAATTATGTTAGCTTTAGTTCTGACAGACCTGATCGATGATATAACACATTTATATATTCAGGATTTTGGGGAGTGGAGGCAGATTTGGACAAAATGTAATAATTAACAATCAATCATGGGAATGCCCACCCTGGTCACCCACTAACTTAATAATTGGCGGAGAACTTTTGCCATCTCCATGGACCCTGGGGTTACAGCTCTGGTTTTGAACCCTATTTAGGGAGGTTTAACCCAGTGTCTTTTTATCTCAGACCCCCTACAATTCAGTGATTGCCTGAGCACCCTTAAAGTCTGTGATTATGTGATTTCTTTTCATGTTTTATGAAAACAGCAGCTGCACTCACCCTTTTTTTTTTATGAAACTGCAGTCTAAATCCTCTCCCTTCCCCTTACCAGCCAATACAAAGTTTGATAATTTAAGCAAAGCGTGCTGCAGAGACATGCTTTTGTAAGCCAATCCAGAAGTTAGCATCACCCTGGTTCCCTTGAGAAAAATCTGATATCTCATATCTTTTGGATTGTTGCAGAAAATAAGCTTTCTGACAAACAAAAGTTTATGATTCTTAAAGTGATAATCTTCAGAAACAAACTGAACTTTTATGAATTTTGAAGCCTAAATACAATTGCCTCAAGAAAAAGGCTAAATCTATGCTAGCCTATAACTACAGCATGCTTGAAGACTTCCCAACAACTCTTTCAGTTTTTACTTTGAGTACTTTTCAAGAGCATTACTATAAACAAAACAAGGCTGTAAAAGCGGACTAATGAGTATGAGTTTATCTGGTTGGCACGATGACATTTAATGCCCTCGGACAACCTATGTGAGCGCATTTAGCCGTAGCAATCACCTTTTTCAGTGAGAAGCTTTAAATAATTCAAAATGGGGTTTTACTGATGTATTTTATGTTGTAGAATAAAACATGAAAAATCCCGAGTTTGTGTTAATCACAGAACTTATTTCAGGCATTTAACTGCACCAAAAACCCATTCAAAAACCAATTGACTTCAGGATGATGGAACCGTACGTGTTGTATGTCATCCCTGTAGCACTCTATTACCCTTCCTTCTTAAAGGGGCTTAGGCTGCCTAGTGGTGGATCCTGGCATTCTCCTTTAGGGTTGCACTGTTCTATAGGGCACACAAGTTATATATACACTCTAAACTATGCAGATACAAATTGAAATACTTCACCAAAGTTTGAGATGCACAATTAAAACCTAACTACAAAAAAGTTATCCTAGCCCCTGCTAAAAAAGTTCTCATAAACACACTTTTAGTAAAAATGCCTTGGAAGTGAAGATAAAGCAAGTTAGTTAAAGCTGAATACATTTTATGTTGAAGTTTTAGTTAGTTGTCACTTTATTAAGTCACGCTTGAAATCATTCTGCATACTTAATTAACTAAGAAGGAGTTTGAAGAATTATTTAAAACTAAAACACCAAAAAATCTTCCCTCAACCTGACTAATTTTAATACATTTTTAGGGGCAAAATGCAATCCACATTTACCAAAGCCTAGCACATGCATACTTCTTTTAATGTATTTAATAGTTTTCTTCCTCATGCATAGAGGTGCACTGCAGGGTTTTTCAGTGCACAAATAACAGAACAATACATTTCTTTCTCCAAAATGTATCATTTTGTGTGCATATATATATTTCATGCACTCATGCCGAAAGAACTTTAAATATGAGCTGCTGTCAAAGCACTTTCATAGTGTGCAGATAGCAAAGCCATTTTCATGGACAGTTACCCCAGCTGTCTCAGTCCTCAAGTTTTACATCAAGTATCACCATCATTACACTAACATTCTTTCATACAGCTCAATTTTACCGAGGAAGATTCGTGTTTAGGGATTTATAAGTACTGTACAAAGACACTAGGAGCCTTATTTGATCCAACTCAACAGTCAACTGTGAAGGATTCTGCAAAAGAAACAAAACTCTTCAGTTTTCTTTTGTGGGCACACATGCTTATACTAGGAGATGATATATAGAGTATTTTATGCATCTTATTTTGTGCATTTTAATTTATTTCTTCATATTTTAGAGGATTATTATTCTATCACATGCTAAACCTGCATCCATGTGTTTTTATGGTCTGCAGTAATATTTACGTAAGCTTTGTGTAAGCCAGTTTAGGAAGACAATGTATGTTTGGCCTTATTGTCACAGCACTGAACTCCATGGATACCTGACACACGGTCTAATGTGATGCAGCCCTAATCATCAGTGAATCTAGATCATTATAATTAATTTAAAGATGTGATCTAACTTCACAGAGGAAAGGACAGCAGGAGCAGCGGAGAGAGAGAGAGAGAGAGAGAGAGAGAGAGAGAGAGAGAGAGAGATAAAATATCATTTCACTGAATAGAATAAGGGACAGATTTACTAACAGCTTACACAAGCGCAAACCATCTTTTGGCATTAAAATAGTACTGTAAGGTTTAACTAAAGACGCGCAGTGAAGAATTAGCACTGAAAAGGTTTAGGCAGTAATTTTTGCACCTGACCTTACTGAATATGCTTTACAAGGTGTTTCCTTTTCAGACGCAATATAAATGGGAGAAGAGTATTCAAATGAATTACCAAACCCATTTTACTAGCATTTGTGTTCATCAAATTAATGGTATTTCATTATGTAACACCCAGATAGAGCATGTCTTAAACTATTTTGCGCTTGAAATTGGTACAATTTTTTTGTTACTATTGTTACAGCAGAGAACAGAGAACGCGTGGTAGAAGGGAGAGGATTTTTTCCACACATATTAATTTATTTAGAAAGCAAGAATAACACATTGTCCAAACATATCGTTTGCCAAGCAATGTTATTTTTAATTTTCTTTAGGAAATAAAAGACTACTTGGTACCCCCAACTAGTAGTCGCACAATACCAGGTCTATCAAAACTTCTCGCAACCCTTCATTTTTTTTGCCTCCGGTTCTTTTCGACGCACCATGGCTTTGTTTTTCTTTATTCTTTGTGACTATGCTAATTTGCGCTGCGCTTGGTAAATTGTGTTGGTCAATATGTAAACTTCTTTTGGAATTGTGCTCTAGCACTAATTTGTTTAGTAAAACTGGCCCTTAATGTACTAAATACACAACTTATAATTTTTACAAGCTATTGATCACTCCCTAAACACAAGTAAAACACACTTCTTTTTACAAAAGCCATTTTCAGCTTGTGTTTAAAACACTCATTTGCTCAAGCAAAAACTCCTCTATACAAAAAAAAATAAAAATAACAAAAATTATTAAATAAATGAGCTCGTCAGTCAAGACAGAATTGGTACAGTTGGAAATTTCCCAGTGGTACACCACTTAAGGGAAGCTAATTCTCCTCACCTTATTTGCTTTCCACAACAGTATTTTATCTTTGAAGGAAAATATAATCTGTGTGTTTACTGCATACTCAATTAGACAAATGTACTTGTTTTAGCATGAGTAAATGAAGAGATATTGCAATTTTCTCCCATGAAAATGAAAATAATACATTCATTTCATGTTTTAATTGTTGAGAGGATTAGAAGAACAATGACAGCTTCTACACTCAAAAAAAAAAGAAAAGAAAAAAGAATAATAAAATAAAAAATACAAAAGCTGTCACTGGGGCAGAACTTTTTCAAAAGGCACACCTTTTTGCGTTAAATGGTCCATTTTGGTACCTTGAAGGTACATATTAGAACCTAAAGGGTGCAAAATTGCCCCAGTGACAACTTTTGTACCTTTTTTTCTGAGCGCCTACAACAAACCCACATGAAAGATAAATTAAAATTATATATCATTGTCATATGTATGTTGGCTTCATATATTTTCGGCAAGTCATTTTGATTTAATGGTGCTAAAAATGTCATGTGGTGTAACCATCAAGCAAAAAGTAACAAAATATTTCCTTATGTTTGTGTGTCAGAATATAGCTTTTTCGCTTTATTCGGCCAGGTGTGCACAAACACACAATACATTTTTTAAGGTGCTCCTGGTACATACATACACATCTGACATGAGAACAGAACAAAAAATAAATAGAAAATAGTAAGACTTAGCAATAAATAATGTGGATAAATCTGGAACAGTTGATTGATTTATGTAGAGATTTGTGCAATTTTACTTTATATAGAACTGTATAAATAAAGAGATATGCATATGTACTTACATAATACTTGAGAAAGGCAATAATTTCAAGATGTGGAATGATTTTCGGAAATGAATTACAGAACACAGGTAATGATGCATATGTTAGCTGTTTAAGCTGAAGATGGCATGGGGGAAACATTTTTTTTTTATGCCTAGATGTTCTAGTGCACAGAGATCTGTAGCGTCTGCCTGAGGGGAGAAGTGCAAACAGGTTGTGTCCGGGGTGTGAGGGGTCTTTGATGATGCTTCCTGCCCGTTTCTTCACTCTGGAGTTGTACAAGTCCTGAAGACTGGGCAGGTGCACACCAATGATCCTTTCTGCTGCCCTAACAGTCCGTTGCAGTCTTCTTAAATCTGATTTGCTGGCTGACCCAAACCAGACAGTTATAGAAGAGCACAGAACTGACTCAATTATAACTGAGTAAAAACTTGTCATCTGTATATATATATATATATATATATATATATATATATATATAATATATATATATATATAATTACAAATTATTTATAATAGTAAGAATTTATAATAAAATAATGAAAATATGTATTATTATGTATATTATTATAATTATTGCCTTTAATAGTTCAGGTCAAAATGTAAGCCAAAAAACACTTTAAAAATTATTATAAATTTGGCCAAAATATATTTGAATTTTTTTTTTTTTTTTAAATAATGATTAATGTGTATTCAATGCTTAAGGAATTATTTTGTCACTTTTTACTTGATGGTTACACCACATTAAATTCTTCGCACCATTAAATAAATTTACTTACTGAAAATATATGAAGCCAACATACATATGACGACCATTTGTCATTTATCCTTATATAAGAAATTTCGATTACTAAAATGTAAACATCCCATAACTCAACAAGAATTTGAAATACCAAAGACAAATAAAACAGCCTTTTTTAGTTCTGAGCTCCCTACAGAGGTAAAAAGCAAAGCTACTTCTTGCAAATATCCAGTTAATTTCAATTATATTGCAGGTAAATAAAACGCTCATCTTCATTTATCCCATAACCAGTCAAATGTTTCATAAATATGAATGTGTCATGCTGCATCAACTAACTAACAAACTGAATAATCGTTTCCCACTGTTAATATGTTATTCTATCCAGATATGTAGAAATTTGATTTCCAGAATGTAGCAAGCATGCAAGTACCTCACCACAGAGTGTTTATACATGTGTAGGCATATAAAAACAGAGAGAGAAATATGAAGGAAAGACAGGTGCAGAAAAACAGGCAAAAAAGAGGAGGACTGAGAAATGGGGTAAAATTTCAAATGAACGTTTACGGACATAAAAGATCTGTGTCATAAATCCAACCATATGCATTGGAAATGTAAATGCACCTGTCTTACACTGGCCGACACACAAAGAGCCACCGCAGTCCCTGCTGGAGAAAGAAAGATGGAGTGTGTGAGCCATCATTCAGCAGCTATAGCACTTGCCCCGGACATCTGCTGCAGAGCTCAGGCTGAATGAGGACATCTCAGAGCGAAGCTGTGTAACAAGGCCTCCAGTCAGCCAGCGTCTCTGCTCCCTCTGAGCAGTCTCCTCACTTCCCTTCTGACTGGGGGGCTGGCTATGCATAATGCATGGTCCACAGGTCCCGGTGCATGTCACAGGTAGCCATCAGCCACACTGAGGTGAGCAGCCCAGGGGATTCAGGCAGACGGCTACTGACAGGGGATCTGTTCATTAAGCAGCAGATGCCAGGGTAGGTCAGGGTGTTACCCATTTAAACGCATCACGGATGAAGCCTACGGGGAATCTGTGTTTGATAAGTTTGGTGTTTATTGAGTTGCATTACTTTGATGTTTTGGTGAAATTGCTTTGACAAAAAAAATGAATAATAAATGATTATTTTGCATGATTGCCTAATATGGTCCTGCTTGTAAAGACTTGATAAAATGACTATATTTGTATTGTCATCAATTATTCACATGCATTATGTGCAACACTGAACAAGGGACAGCCTTTCCTGGGATTCAGCAGTTGATTTTTGTCCTCTGTAGAGGACATTTGTGTGTGTGTTTTTTAATACATGCCACAGTTTTACAATTTAAGTCTTGGTGTTTCTTAATATCCTGGGATTTTCAGGGGTTATCAAATGTTTAGCCATAACAACTTCATCTCCTTGCTTTGCTTCTCTTTGTTTTTCTTAAAGGGGTCCAATTATGCTCTTTTACAAAGTCTTGATTTTGTTTTGGGGGTGTACTAAACAGGCTCTCATACTAGGTTGTTTGAAAAATATTTTATTTTTCACATATTTTCCCTTACCATAGCTGCCTGCAAGCTTTAGTGTAAATATTGCATCACAATCAAATCAAATTGAGCACGATTTATACCCGGATGATTGTAACCACTCTAAGTTTGTCTGCCTTGGGAAAGCTATAGTGTCTCCTCCTTAGTGATAACACTTGTTAACTTCTCTAGTGCAGCTCAACCAGGTCTCGTCCCATTCGTCAATATTTGTGATATCACAAATCCCGGAAAATATGCATAGTCCAAACAAGTCGCAGTGGTGTAATGTAATGAAGTTACACTCAAAAAAATGTACTTTCACCTTTGCTAATTTTACTTAATCCGTTCATGTTATGATTACTTAAAAAAATTATTTAACAATGTGAACTTGATTTAATCTAGTTCATTCAACAAAAAAGTGTGTATTGTCAGCTTTACTTAAAAATTATTTGTTCAGCCAACATAACATTTTTGCGTAAAGGTAACATATTAGTGAAACCAACACAGACTTGCATCTCATTGGCTGAGAATTTCTGCAGTGTATTATGGGTAATTGTTATTCTGTCACCCTCTTGGAGAAGT
>NC_068417.1:52708954-52732575 GCF_023724105.1 Carassius gibelio
ATTTAAGGTTATTTTGTCATTCATAAACATATTTATGCTACATAATTAAAGCTGTGACAGTTGAATGCATGAATTGTCAAACATTCCAGACTTCAGTTATATAAAGTGCACTTTTTCTTTTTGGAATTTTCAGTGTGAACACACTACTCACACTATTTATACTTAAAACCATCATAGAAGGTACAAAGAATATTTCAAAGGCTTTATCAATTCCTAGAAGCACAATAAAGTCAATTAATTAAGAAGTGGAAGGTTTACCTTCCAACATGACAATGATCCAAATTAACAAGCAAAACGGACCACAAGTGGTTGAAGAAGAAAAAGGTGAATGTCCTTGCATGGCCTAGTCAGAGCCCAGACTTAAACCCTATTTAAAATCTGTGGAATGACTAATTTCTTACATGAATTTCTTTGAATTGCAATTCTGCAATGAGTGTGGAGACCCTCAACAAGGTCAAGACAGGTAAGAGAGTATTACTACATTTGCTTAACTACACTTTCTTGGCAGTTAGAGTAAAAAAAAAAAAATAGTTTCATAAATCAGGCAGGGTTAAGGTAAAGAAAGCCTAGCTTAATTTAAAAACATTAGAAGGCTATGGAGGACTTTCATTTCAAGCATAGCTCTACATGTACGTGTGTACAGTATGTACCTTGCGTGAGCAGCTGCAGAGTACGGACCTCTTCTCTGACGCGGAGCTGGAGGACCTGCTGTAGTATGTACTGTCTCTGACTCTCCTGCATGATGCCCATACGCTCCAACTTCCTGTCAGTGAGCCTCATCAGAGCTCGTCCTGCACACACACACACAAACAAATGAACATGAAACCAGGCTAGGCTTTACAAATAATTATTATTTTATTTTTCCAAATTTCACATTTATGAATAAAACCATATAAATCTGAACATTTATAAGGGGCTATTATAAGGCCTTTGTGTAAAAATGTACAGAGTATTGTAATAACCTACATTACAAGAAGCTAAAGTGAATACATTTCTAGAAATATGATCAAGGTCAGATAAAGTTCACTGTCATTTTTAATCATCACCCCACAAATATTCTCCACATATATGTGCTGCTAAAAGTTGTAATAGTGCCTGTCAATGCCCCAGTTAACCACTACCATTTGTGCACAAAGTTAAAGCCACTGTACCATCTCACACGATGCCTTAGGTAGTGAAGCAGAAAGGCTACTAGTGCATTTACACTACAATGAAAATTGTTAATTCGGTTGTTTTTCATGGAAGAGACACAAACATGGTATCATTATCTATGAAAAGGGCGGTATTCAGATGGAATATAGTACAATTTCCAGTGATTATGCTGCATTATGATTGTGGATGCTCTGCTCGTGTCACTCGCTTTTTCTCTTAATGGTCATGTTTTTAAATCACAGAGTGTCTCCAGTGAAAGCGAAAGCTATGCAGAACTAAAAAAAAAAAAAAAATAATCCACTGAAAGCTAGCCAAACAAAAAATTTTGCTGATCCTTATCCACTGGAGAGCATTTCATAAGGTAATAAAAAAAAAACTTGAAATTAAAAGGACAAAGGGGAACACATGAAAAAAAAAAAAAAAAATACCACTATTGATCAGTAAACGACCTGTAAAATATCAGTAAAATTACAATAATTGAAAAGGCAAAAAAACAAACAAACATCTGTTTATATAATAAAAAAATATATGCAGTGAGCTTCATGCTTAAAATATGCAGAAATGTAAATATTTTAAGTATTCTAAATGATGTTGATCACAAAGCACTCAGCAAAACTGCCTCTTTATATAATAATAATATTAATTATTATTATTATTATTATTATTATTGTTGTTACAATGGTGACATTTAAATCTGTATAATTAGCAACAACAATATCCAACACATTACAAAAAGACAAATGTTTAAATCTGCAGGGCATAAAACAAATATACATGATCATCAAACATGAGACTCAACACAGTAACTAACTTCAAATTTACATTGGTCCTGGGCCATCGGGCTCTCCATATTGCATATTGTAGTTCATATAATTTTTGGGGGGCAAAAAGTCAGATACAAGATTCTTTTAAAGTTAAAAACAAATGTACATGACAAATTTCTTTAGAGAAAACATTATTTTATAGGGCAACCTACCACAAAGTAATATATGTTTTTTCATGTCTGATCAACACAAAACCAGGCACGTGCACAGGTAGGGCTCAACCTGTGCAGAGCACATGCCCTTTTTGCCCTTACACTCCAAAGTATATATATATATATATATATATATTTTTTTTTTTTATCAATGCTATTGGTCACCCTTTACGTCTGTCTGTTTTACAAATATTTAGCAAATGAAAGTTCTTAAAACGAGATTGTGTAAATCTTATTCAATCCTCAAGCTGTCAGTAAGCTGATAACTCCGCCCCCTCTATATTCATTGAATCAACTGAAGTTCCACAGCAGCCGCACAGACAACAGCTGAGCTGAACAAAGTTTTGCGAAGGGTAAATAAATATCTTGTTGTCTGAATAAGTACTACCAAACACTAGGTCTATAAAGGCTCATATTTAATTTATTTGATGTCTGACTGACTCACTGACTGAGACATGTGGGACGTTGCCTGAGAGAGAGGGCTAGCATTTGCCATCTAGTCATAGCCAACACTTAAATAGCCTGTGCATATAGTAGCATTTCATCTTTTATAAAATGCGATTTTGGCCAAATGGATTTTACCACAGAAAAAACTGAGCGCTCCGTCTATATAGCTACAAAATCTAGTTTGTAACCTGTAACTGTTAGATGAAAATGTAATGTCATGCCCAACAAAAAATTCACATTTGCACACATTCGCTGGTCAAAAACTATATATTGATAAGTAATACAACAACATATAATTTGGTTTTTACCATCGGAAAATCATAACAGGTGCGCCCCCGCGCTGTTTCGTACTGGAACTTACACAAAGTGACGAGTGATCCTCGTCACCTAGATAACATATATTATATAACATATATAAGAAATTTCTTCTTTGATTTATGATTGCTGATACACTTAATTTATTAACATTTAGGCTAATCATGTTATGTATACTCTCCGCTCGTCCTCACATGTATAAAATGTAGTAAAACATGGTTTTACTACAGTAATGTAGTAGTAACTAAAAAAGAAATTACAGAACATCACTGTGAAATCTTTATATTTTATCATGCAGAATGTAATTCATGATTCATTCCAAGTCTGATCCAAAATACAGCAAAAACAGTGATATTGTGTAATATTTGTACAATTTTAAATAACTGTTTTCTATTTGAATATATTTTAAAATGTAATTTATTTTTGTGATCAAAGCTGAATTTTCAGCATCATTACTCCAGTTCAGTGCTCTTCAGTGTCACGTGATCCTTCAGAAATGCTTTTCACTGCAACTGTACTTTTTACACTATTTTTATTTATTTATTCATTGCTGGCTTATTTTAGGGAAAGTGTAGTGAATAAGAGACCTTCAAGAGACCAACATCCCTGCTCCACCACAGTGTCAAATTTTTGCCAGGTAGGGGGATACATGTTGGATATGTTATAGTAACGGTATGACTATAGTTTCTTAGAATCTGGAATTGAGTTGGACATAATTACTTAAATTATATTTAAAAAAAAGTTTGTCAAAAATACTCATTGCTCACCTTCCCCTCTTCTCAATGTCATTCATAATCATGTTAAAGGTGCTGTAGGGAACTTTTGTAAAAAAATATTTTTTTACATATTTATTAAACCTGTCATTATTGTCCTGACAGTAGAATATGAGACAGATAATCTGTGAAAAAAAAATCAAGCTCCTCTGGCTCCTCCCAGTGGTCCTATTGCCATTTGCAGACAGCCATGCGCTCCTGGTAAAAAATAACCAATCAGAGCTGCGGTCCTTAACTTTGTTTGTGTTCAAAATGTAGCAGACAGAATAGCTAAAAAAGAGAATATATATAATTGATTAGAGTTGGGGTACTCGAACTTGGACTCGGACTCGAGTCCAATTTTGAATGAACTCGGACTTGTCACGCACTCGGATGAATTTGTACTCGGACTTGACACGGACTTGAACATTTTGGACTCGGAAAATATTCCGAGTACAGTCGAGTCCGCGTCATGTGTAACAATAAAACCAGCATAAAATTGAGATGATAAATTAATGAATGTCTCCCCTTCTGTCATTTTACTGCACCACACCGGCAGGCAGCAGTAGCATATCATCTCATGCTTGCAGACGAAACACATGCACCACTCACTGGATATCAATGTGGATAAGTGATGGGAAGCTCGATTCTTTTCCGCGAACTGGTTCTTTCGGACGGTTTGATTCAATAAACCGTTTGAAAAAAAACAGTTCACCGGTTCTTTTACGCTCGACGTAATGACTGGCATTGGCGATGACGTTATGGCGTCAAGTCTATCAAACATTCAAATATAAAGTCACTATAATCATAATTTCAGTCAGTTAAAAACCTCATAATCATGAAAAGTTTACAATTAAGTTTTGCAACAACACACCCAAATACAGTAACAGCAATAATGTGCATACGAGGATTTAAGTCTTGAAGATATAAAGTAAATTAGGTGTCATCAGCGCAGAAAACATGATCCACTTACTATACATAATCCATTGCGATGTATTTGTTATTTAATGAACTTACGTTTCGTCAGATTGCCCTTCATTCAAGGCCTCGGTTTACCCGCACTCATAACATTAGCACAGAATCAGTTCAGAATCAATCACCAAAATAATCAGATCGGTTCAGACGCGCTGTGAGTCAGTCGGCTTCATGCTGAAACATGAATGCGCAGTATCAACTCCTCGGTTCTCGAGTCGGATGCGTCCGAAAGAAACGGTTTTCGGTTCAGTTTACTGATGATCCGAAAACCGATACAACCGGTTCTTGACTCAAAAACGAGAATCGCTTAAACCGGCACATGCTGCAGTTCAGAATCATCAGCTGCTCTACTCGTGTTCATGTTCGGTTTACTACAAACTCAGTTTGTGAATCTGTCATCATTAACTAAAAATACAGTACAGATATTTCATAACTCATCCCTTATTCATATTAAACATGGAGTCTTTAGAGTCTTAATTATTGTCCAACTTCCCTGAAAACCCCTTTGGCCCATACATAATCTACAATATACAGATTAGAAACATGTATCTTAAAAAAAAACAAAAAAAAAACTATATATATAACTATATAGAAAACCGTTTCTTTCGGACGCGTCCGATTTGAGAACCGATGAACTGATGATACTGCGCATGCGTGTAATTTTTCAAGTATTTTGTTAAAATACTTGAAAAATTACACGCATGCGCAGTATCATCAGTTCATCGGTTCTCAAATCGGACGCGTCCGAAAGAAACGGTTTTCGGTTCAGTGTACTGCTGATCCGAAAACCGATGCAACCGACTACCAAAGACAGCTGCAGCAACCAACAGATGCTGCACAGCTCAGCATTGCAGGATTTGCAAGACCAGAACTGACCAAACAAGCAATTCAACTTTATGATGCAAGTTCTCCAAGACAACAAGAAATTCATAATGACATCATTAAGGATCTCCTCATTGGCTGCACTTTACCTCTGTCGAATGTGGGGGAAAGGCATTAAATAATTGAAATGTCAGCTTTAACTGGAGGACAATATAGTGTGATACAATAATAAAACAGGTTAATTTGTATTTTCATGCACTTGTAATACAATAAAACCTTTGAAACCTTTTTTGATAGGAAACTAGTTCTGTTGACATAAAATAAAAATGTTCAATGTCAATGACTAGATGTAACAGTGGTATTTTTTTATTAGATTTTTATATTGCCATTGGTTTAATGGGTTGAAAGGTTAAAATATTAATAGAATGTAAAAATGTACAATACCAATTTATAATCTTTTTTAATTTAATTACTTTCTGGACTCGGCGGACTCGACTCGGACTCGGCCTTTAAGAACTCGGACTTGAGTCCAACTCTGCCCCTTTTGGACTCGGACTTGGACTCGATGTTTGTGGACTTGGTCTTGACACGTACTCGACAAAGGTGGACTCGGACCCAACTCTATAATTGATATAAAAAAAGGGAGGGGGTTGCCCTTTTTCAGTTTCAGCACATGCCCCTCAAAAGGTCTGTTCACGGCCCTGACACAAACTTTACACTTTGATGCCATCTATATTTCTAAATAGAACACACTGAGGCGCTATGAGCACAGATGGGACCTCTTTAGTCATGGGACATTAGAAGCAGAAAATTGGAGTATGTGTGAGGCGTGTAGGTTGAGGTGATCAGGGTAAGGTATTTTAGTACGTTGGTAAAGTGCCAAACTACCCCTTCATTTGGCAGCATTTGGCTGAAAAGCTTCAATGAGGAACAGAAATTTAGCGTTCCTTCTCTCTGAATCACTGCCATAATTGTTTCACTGAGATGACGAGTCAAAGCCTGCTTAAAAAAACTGAAGAAAAAAGAGGAGAGTGTGAAAACAGGAAAGAAAGAAAAGAAGAGAAGAATATGTATACAGATGGGAAAAAAGTTACAAATGTGAGTGCATGAGAAGAAATGGGAAAGGTGCCATTCTAAACAAATAACTGTCCAACAAAAACATTTGAGATGTTCCTTAGATGATACTTAGCAGAAAGAACGGGTCACTGGGTAACAGCTGTCTCAGCGAGATAAAGATGCCAAAGAATGTAGTCTGGTAGAAAACAAAAAAGCATAAATTATTGTCTGTTATATACACAAGATATATAGGCCATCTTTTGACACTTACTTTATAATACATAGCGTTTCACTTAAAGATATGTTCCTGTGGCTCAGTGGTAACGCGTTGTGTTAGCAATGTAAAAGGTCATGGGTTCAATTCCCAGGGAACACACATACTGATAAAAATAAAATACATATTCTGAATGCGCACTTTAAGTCGCTTTGGATAAAAGTGTCTGCTTAATGCATAAATGTTAATATAAAGAGGATTCCAAAAAGAAATATCTTCTAATATTTTAGTTTTTTTTTTTACTTTTCTCAAAAATCCAGATGAAAGCTAGCCAAAACAAAACAATTAGCAAAATGCAAAAACTGAATATTGCCAAAAGGACAAAGATAAACAAAGAAATGTATTATGACCACAGGCTGCCCAGTGGTCATAATGCATTTCTTTGTTTGTCTTTGTCCTTTTATAGCAATATTCAGTTTTTATATATATAAATCTGATTAAGTCATAATACTGCAAAAAAGTTGAAATAAAGGACAAAACAAAACACTAAACAAAACATCTACTGTACTTGCACCTGTAGAATGTAATTCAATGTTTTACTATTTGTACTGGAATATTAAATATTTAATTTTAATGAGAAATGATATGTATGTTATATGCTATATAAATGCACAGTACATCATGTGTTTGTTAGCCAATGATTGGTGAAAATGGCCTTTTCATGTTTTAATGATCATTAAAGTCTCTTCCCACTACTTCCAGTAGCAGCTAAGATACTGCAGTTTTCTTTTCTCACGTTCATTGGTTACTAATGTTAGTGCAACTGACAAAGAAAGGCTTTTTTTTCTTTAAATTAACAGCATCTTGGATTTCAGCATACTGATCAGTCAGAAATCATGCTCCACACTTGGTTTTTCCTGAATCCTGTTGTTACTGTTAGCTTCTACAATAACCGTTAAACAAAGGCTGTGGGCTCAAACCAGTGCCTAAAAGATACACGCATATAAAACCAAAAGGTCAAAGTTAAGCATGTTAGCATGAAGCTGTCAGCAGTTATTCAAAAGTAATAGTGTATTCTGATTAAATGAACGGCAAGCAACATTTGAATCACAAACATGTCATTATATTATAGTAGCTGCATTCCACATATGTGAGACATCAGGGCAGATAAATTCACTCTTTTTCCATGTGGTTGCTGGACTGGCACACTCATCTTCAGTCCTGATGAATGGACTAGCTTAAAGCTCTCTCTCCCTCCACTGTCACTCTGGGGACCTGTCCCTTTTACATGTGAACCAAAAGCCTGGCTAATTACTGCTCCAACAACCAGGAGGGGCGACAGACAGAAAGAGAGAGAAGGGGGATGGGGTGGCTCTGGGGCCTATAAAGATGGAAATTAACCTCAATTTCTCAGACAAAACTTTCTCATGGTGAACAAGCAGGACTGTACTTGAGAATCACTGCGGCTGCTTGGACTGGTGAAGGAAACTACTCCGGCAATGCTGTAGCATACTTCACATAATTTAACTGCATTCATGAGTCCCAAGAGGAACTTTCATACTCTCATTCTTTCTGTTGAGTATTAGAGAAAAACATTTCATAATGATATTTCCCCCCATTTTAAATGATAATTTATTATCCAGTGAAAGGATACATTTTTGCATTTTTTTTAATAAAAGATCAAAAGGATTAACTATGCAGATGAATTTTAACAGCCTTATTTGATTATATTTAACAAGGGTGCCAATATTTTTGGCCACAACTGTATGTCTGTAATTGGTTACAATGATCATCACTCATAGTTTTCACAGAGAGCTTACACAAATACACATGGAAGCATTTGAAAGCAGCTTTTGTCAATGGATCCGTCTATGAGAAGATATATATTAAGGTATATTAATTAATGAATAATATTAAAGATATATTAATTTCAAATGCTACCGCTTGAATCTGTGAAAGCACTAGTAAACTAGTAAGTAAAACAGGTGGTTTGGTCCAGATAAGGATTAACATTTTCAGTAAAATTCACATAAAATTACAGGTTTCATGCAAGTTTTATATTCATCTGTTTCAGACACATGACATTTCCATTCATCCACTATATAGTTACATACAGAAATATAAGCTTAAAGTACAAGAGGAGAATAGGGAATTTGAGGTCTAGTCCTGCAACAGCTTATCTTCAGTGTTCCTAAAGTTCCTATGACATCCCTAGGACAACTTAAGTCCAAATCACTTGAAGGGGATTGAATCATTATTTGGACTGTCCCGTTTCTGAGCCCATATTGATCACTAGATACAGTAAGAGGACAATGGCATTTGGCATTTAATCAAAAGTGGGCAGTTAGTAAGAGTTACAGGGATGAATAGAACATAAGGAGAGAAAGCGTGAGAAAGACACAGATGCCTAGCGATGTTCATTTGTGCTGGCAATAACCCCACACTTGATTGTGAACATAATTTCTACTAGATGACTTCAAGGAGAAAAAGAGCTTTAAGAGCTTAAATGTAAAATACATTCTTATATCCCAGCTTAATATGAAAAGACAGCCATAAAAAAGTCATCTGTAGGTGCTGATGTGCTATCAAAATTTTTTTAAATTTTTTTTGGTTTGAGAATCCAGTCCAGACTGACATAGCAACAGTGGCTTAACCAATGGTATGAGTTTGGGGGTGGGGACTGTGCTTGTTAGACCAATAGCAGACAGAGCAGTTTTTTTTTCTAGAAACCTGTTTGATGATAATCGTTGCAATTCCATTTGGTGGCTCTTGTGGTGCAAAGATTTCACTTTAGCTAGGGGTGTGCGATATATGATATATATATATTTTTTTTTTTGATCGTGGACGATAAAAATGTCTCCACAATCTGCTTTTGAAGAAATATTGTAGTATAGTGCTACAGCACACATTCTATCAGCTGCAGTTCTGGCGCCTCCATCATATACTGTACAATGGCACATGCAATCACAGCAGTGTTAACTCAGCGGCAGAGTTACGCTCTCATTATTTGCATGTGCTTTTAAATGTTCCAGTTGTACCTGGTCTGACCTGTGCTTTTTCTGAGCGCCTCATACACTTGAGCTAATACTGTAAAAACACACAAGGTTTATATCAGTTGGTATTAGTTTATATCTGTTGGTTATGTCTAAAATGAAAGTAAACCGTTGAGAGAAAAACGTATACGTGCATGTATATTAGATGCATGCATATCTTAAAGGGAGAGTAGGCACATTAAACATGTAGCCTACTGTCATTACGGTTATAGATCACACTAAAACTCAATTTCTGTCATTATTTAATCACGGTTACATTGTCCCAAACTTGTATTAATTTCTTTCTTGTGCTGAACACAAAATACAATATTTTAAAGAATGTGGGTAACCAAACAGTTGCTGGTCCACATTGAATTTGATAGTAGCAAAAATATACTATGGAAGTCACTGTGGACCAGCAACTGTTTGGTTTTCCACGTTACTCAAAATAGCATTTATATTCTAAAGAAGAAAAAAAACTAAATCAGGTTTAAAACCATTTTTGTGTGAGTAAATGGTGGTATAAAAACACTATGACAGAACTGACACACAGATTACATGATTTTTATTTGTGGGTGAACTATTCCTTTAATGTTAATAAAACAACAAAACACAGAGAAAATTCACTCACTGCTCTTGACTAAAGAAATTTGATACAGTTGCTTTAGGAATCAGTTTATATGATTTTTTATATTTGCCCATTCACTTTCTTGGATGTTCCTGCTAAATATACCTACCTGAAAATAAAGCACTGTTTTATCTGTATTTTATGTGTAGTTGTAATGTGTATCTGTCATTCTTTTATCTTTGTTATTAAAAAATAAGAACAAAGATTTTTATCTTCTCCCTCTTTGGCCTAAATATCTGCCATTCTTTTTTGTCTTTATAATAGGGAAATTAGTTTGGCTGTAATGCTCAAACAACTTGCAATATAGTAAAACCAACATGACAAAGAATTGTGATAAAATTGTGATATTTTTCGAAAAAAAGAAAAAACACGTGATATATTTTTTCCATATCGTCCACCCCCAACTTTAGCTCTCATAAAATTTTGATTTACTCTGCAAAATGTGTGAGAGAGAAACTTTGGGACAGCAGCTATGCAACAACCAGAGAAACAAACCATTATTAATGAGCAGTCATATCATGCCACATCTTTCCACGTAAAAATTGCACACTGGGAAAGATCCTCTTGCAAAACTGTATGTTTTGCCTCAGGCCTCCATTACCTCCAATGCAAATATGTAGCATTATCAAGACACTCATTATATTCTATCCAGAAAACATCAGTTGTGTGAGTCAACAGTGTCATGCAAACCGCTCACCTCTACATCCATCAGAACAAGACTATTTCCTCTTTTATTACTTAACACCTATAAAATGCTTGGAAAAAGCAAGCGATTGCAGCCAAATTATTAATTGTTAATGTAGCCATCAATAAACTAACACCCCAACCCCCCCTCAATATACTTCAAAACATGAAAATTGCAGTAGTTTCATTCAGGCCACATCATATTCTTATCCTCCAACATCACCACAATTCAATCTGATCTTTCCTCTCCATCCTTCTCCCCAGAATACTGAAAAATTGATCTGATGGTTCTGAATTGCATCCCTGTGGAACACTGCAATTTCAAACGCTCATACCTCATCATCCCGCTCGCGGAAATCACTGCCACACCACCGAAGGCTGAAACTGTGCTATTCTGTGAAGACATCGTGCTGAATCCCAAATATACATGACTGCTGCCTGAAGCACTCTAATTCTGAGGTCTAGGGTTGCATTATATTGGGATTTAGCAGATTATTCAGAAATAATTGGCATATTCCTTGCTTAACTTTAATGACCCTTTTGTGATAAAAGCAAAAAATATTACATTATCAGCTGTTTGCTATTCAGATGGTTGAAATTAATGGTCAAGATCCATTGGTATCACATTAATGACACAAATTCCAGGTCTGACAGCTGTTCCGACGAATGAAAGAGAGTAACACAGGTTTGATTCAGTCTCAGGGGATTGGAGTACTGCGTATTTCAGCTCAATGATATCATTAAGCAAACCTTCAATCCAAGTTAATTTTCATCGGCAGTCTCAACATCATAAAATCGCAGATGGTCATTTAACAGCATTTCAGAAATAGTGGAAGGTAAGTATCAAGTATAAGATGCATATGATAAGGAACAACTGCAGTCACCATTGTGCAGACGTCATTACATGCAGTTTACAGACAGGATTGTGTTTATAAAGGAAGTGACATCAGGTCGATAAGTGGTTTTTGGGTGCTTTGATCCAACCCTTAGTGGCAGCTGGGAATGTTTTGTAAAAAACATAAATTTCAGCTATTTGTGTTAAGCGTAAATATGTTTTTAACGCCAAAGCATTCATGTGTTATACATCTTTTAAGATCGATTAATATCTTAAAAAGAGAGGCATTTCAGCAAACATAAGATTCTCTAAGTCCTATTTTACAACATATAATTTTCACATTAAAAATGATACTAAAATACATATAAATTTGCTTTTATGAAAATGTCAGCAGAAAAATCTAATTGGGACTGCAAGAGAAATGCAATCTACATAGTCCATAAAAAAGCTCATATACTACGCCAAGACCACCTGTGTGCTGCCTGATGGGAGTCTCTTTTACACAAGTTGTATATAAATCTTATTAAAGTCAAATAAATAAACCCAATGTCTCACCACACCCAGTATTCTCTGGACCGATCTGCCCAGCAGCGAGCCAGAACTCCTGCACAGACATTGACTGTCCAGTGCATGGGGAAACACAAGAAGAGCCAGCTTACTAGGAACGTCCCAGCTGGATTCATTTATCCTGTCAACAGGAGATATATCTAACTTTCCATTCTTTCCTGTAAAACCACACAGAATGAACCAATGATCATGAAACAGGAGGATTTGGGCCTAGAGTATGATCTGATGTTGCTGCCAGTTCCCACACCAGACAGAACAGTGGCGTTTTCCAGAACTGCTGTGAAACGTGGTTCAAAAATGGACACTTGGGTTACAGTCACATCATAAGTCAAACCGCCAAATTCAGATTGTTATGCTTGTTCACATGAATTTTCAAATGTGCTGCATAATAGACTGAAGAGGCCACACAACTAAATTAACTTATGTCTAAAACACCCAACCCTGGCATTTATTAGAGTTTTATTTATTAGAACTCATTATTAATACACACATATTTATTTTGTTCATTTACACACAAAAAAAAAACTATTCATTCATAATATAAAATTCTTAAGATAATGACAATGCCTTGCCTAATGCCTTGACATCGCACCACAGCTCAACATATTCTTTACAGTAAATCAAGGGCACAGTTATTAAATTGCTTTTAAAACAAACAACAAAAAATACAATAATTCTGACCTGGCTGTTTTAACTGATATATTACGGTGCAAAAAAAAAAAAAAAAAAAAAAAGATAAAGATCCAGTATCTATCTGTTACAGTTTGAAAAAAGACAACCATTTTAATTTAAAAATAAATTCAATATGGTTAAACAGATCCATTAAACAGATCTGACATTCAGTCTTATAATAGACTTTGTGTATATACACTGGTACAACACTAACTACGGTTCATGAATGAAGATCTCATTTTAATGTCCATTTAGCCATTATCTGTCTAACAACAGCTGGTTACATAACAGACATTAATTATGGTGTTATACAGTATAGTGTTGTGTTTTCATAACCCTTCTGTGCTGTGGCCCATGGGATTGATGTCTATTTGAGCTTCATGATATCTGACAGAGCAGCTCTGGTTCAGTTATTCTCTCTTATTTTCTAGGCTGTACACAGGCGGAGCGTGTTTAAGGCTGGTAAAGAGTGTAGACAGCTGGAGTGTTCAGTGTATATGTATATATATATATATATATATATATATATATATATATATATATATATATATATATATATATATATATATATATATATATATATATATTTATTTATTTTATTTTTTTGTGTGTGTGTGTGTGTGTGTGAGAGAGTGCAAACTCACTATAAATCTAAGTTAGTGATCATGTTCTTCACTCGCTTTCTGTATATACTTTATTCATTATTTGAATAACTCTGGAAATGAAAACGTTATAATTAGTAACTTACAGTTTTTATTGTCATGTAAGCTATTTTTTTTAGCTTACATGACACCCATATCAGGTACTTGCCTAAAAAGACAAGTTTATGATGTTTGTTGTTAATAGAATGTTAACTAACATTAGGCTACTTTTAGCTTTACCCTGGAGTTGGTTCATCCTCCGTCTATAGCTGTATATTACACCGAATGAGTGCACCTTCTCCCGATTATACCTACGCTAGCAAAAATATGTGCTTAACTCATTTACCGAAGCACTCGCTGCCGCTGTCTTTGTAATTACTGCAGATTAGGGACTAATATCTAATTATGCCTTAATATGCTTTAATGCATTTTTAATGACATCTCTGTGTTCCAGTCAAACTCTCAGAGTGATTAGGGAGATGTGTCACAGTGGTGAGAGAGAATCTCAACAGTCATAGGTTGGCAATGGAAAGGTTGATTTTACTATGCTCTGGTTCAAACGGAAACAAATCGACACTTAGTAGTAAGTAATTATGTAACTTAATAGTTAGTTATTTCATGCTCTCTTAAAGCTGTATTTGAGGCTACCTGATTTGACAGAAGCAAAATCCTCTGAATTTCAGAAACAGAATGGACTCTAAAATGTAATCTGAAGAAGACACAGTAACAAATCAATAACAGTTCCAGAGGCTTCGCTGTATAAATCCATATCCCTTGAAGCTCTGATGGATGCATCATTTTTTAATCATTTTGAAACAATCACAAAAATGGTTGTAACTGACAGAGAAGTCAGTTTAATATTTCATGTTTATTTTATTTGTTAAAGACCTTTAATTTGAAACTGCTTTGTAGAGAGCTGCTTGAGTTGAGACTTTTATTATGAAAGGCACTGTGTAACTCAGGAAGTTGTTGTCTACACCGCATGGCAAGCTGAACCTAAAGCTGTAATCCACATTTCTAAAGTGCATTTAAGTTCATTTACTCAACGGAGGTTACAGAAGATATTACCAGATGTAAGATTAAGTTCTCCTTTGGTAATAAGCAGCCAATGAAGTAAGTTTGTCATTTATATTGTATGTGATTATTGTGAATTGTGTTGCTATGTGTGAAAAGTGATATACAAAGACCGCAGTTTGCTGTTAAAGTTAATTTAAATCTGTTTGGAAAGTTTACAAAGACAATATTTATTTATTTGATTTATGTATTTATATTCTTTATTGTAATTTTATTTTTGTTTATTTAGTTCTCACGGCATCTTGAGTTGGATGGTTATCCTCATGGTGAACCAGTCAATAAATCGCCTGTCATCAGAGAATCCTTGTGCTCGTGAAATTACTGGGGGGAGCTATAGTGAGAATTCATCTGCTCTTCACGGGTAGGAGAAGGAACGTTTCTGAACAGCAGTTAAGTGAGCATCAAGTTAACTCCAAGTTCCATCATTCTGGATTCTACAAGCATTGTATACACTGGTAACCAAGAACTAAGTGACACGCATATGCACAGAGTTTAAAGGCATTGTCAAGTTAAGGCCGACAAGAAGATTAGCACAACCAAGTTCAAGTTAAGGTGCTTGAAGTGGACTTATTCTTGCCATTTGTTAAAAATGACTCTTTAAGTGTTCAGTACATTGTTTGAAGAAGTGTTGGTGTTATGTATTTACCTTTTCAAGTTTAAGTCATTTTTGATCAGGTTTAAAGCTGCAAGTAAGATAATAGTTGTGAAAAATAGCAAAGTGCAATGCCTAAAAAATAGTTGAATTTCATTTACAATTTTAATTTTACAGGTGATTGAACTGTTAAAATACTACTTTAACCAGAGTTAATAATCTAAGAAAGAAACATCTGTTTGCCTAAGTTCAGTACAGTTCACGTTACATGTATAATTATTCAATTAGAGTAGTCAGTGTAACTAAGAGATACAAAAATGTCAGAAGATGGTCAGTCTGCTAAGTGTGGCAAAGAAAATATAAAAGATACTGTGCAATCATCACAGCAGCTAGAATCCCAAGAATGTGTAGACACACAAGCATTAGTAGCTGTTGATGACACAACAGAGCAAGAACCACGAAGAAGTCAAAGAGCACGAAAATTTACAGAGAAAGGTAAAGAGTTGCACGATGAAAGGCTGACTAAACTTAAAAATAGCTTTCAACGCTCTTATGAGAAATGGAAGACTCTTGCTAGAGATAGTAGACAAAGACTAATGGGGCATCTCTCCAGTGACATGTTGAACAGCCTCATAGATGCAATCAGTGGTTCTTCAAAGGATGTTAATGTTGTTTATGAAGAATTGCGACAAAATGTGAATCCAGACAGTGATACTCGCCGTAGAGTAGACACTTGTGGAGCAGTCACAAAAATGATAGTTGAGTCTGCATGGAGTCGTCTAGGTGAGGGAGTTAAGGGTCAAGATCCTCTTAGACCAGAAGCATGCTGTATTGATACAGGTTCAGTGTTCTCATCCATAGCCCCCAAATCAAGTCATGGACATTCCAGGTCTTCTCAGTCTATGAAAAATTCAATTTTGAGCTCCAGAGGTTCAAGTTTTTCCTCAGCTAAGAAACAAGAGGCTGCTGCAGAAATTGCTGCAACTGAAGCAACATTAGAAATATTACAGCAACAAGAGCATGAACTGGAAGAACTACAAAGACTTGAGGCTGAAG
The DNA here is from genome assembly GCF_023724105.1 of Carassius gibelio. Taxonomy (NCBI): domain Eukaryota; kingdom Metazoa; phylum Chordata; class Actinopteri; order Cypriniformes; family Cyprinidae; genus Carassius; species Carassius gibelio. The sequence goes on from NC_068417.1 coordinate 52,725,445, forward strand.
ACAAAAGGAGAATAGCAGAACAAGAAGCTGAAGAATTGAAGCGACGACTAGAAAGAGAAGAAGAAGAAGCTAGGTTACGTGTTAAGATTGAAGCTGAAAATGCTGCTAGACGGAAAGCATTAGAAGACAAGCGCAGAGAGCTTGAGCGCTTGGAGACACTAAAAAGATTAAATGCTGCAAGGGCACGAATGCAAGTCTACGAGCAGAATGAAGACTCAAAGGAAGAAACAAGAGAGCTACTTCGTGACTGTGCATCGGTAAGAAAGAAACATGTACCAAAGTTAAGCAGCTCAGTGTTACAGAGCATACCTCTACAGGAAGGTGCAACAAAATCATATCAAGAAGCTAGCACTGCAGACCTTGTTAAGGTGTTAGCAGAATCTATCAGCTCAAGTCGTCTTCCTATACCTGAACCTGCAACATTCTATGGAGACTCTCTCAGATTTAGTGATTGGAAAATCTCATTTCAAACTCTGATAGACAGAAAAAACATACCAGTAAATGAGAAGCTTTACTACTTACGCAAGTATGTGGAAGGACCAGCTAATAAGGCCATTGAAAGTTACTTCCTCCTAGGCACGGAGTCCGCATATCAAGCAGCATGGGGCGTACTAGAAGAAAGGTATGGAAACCCATTCGTCATTGCTAAAGCCTTTCGAGACAAGCTTAATTCATGGCCAAAGATTGGTTCCAAGGACAGTGTTGAGCTGAGAGAATTTACTGACTTCCTCAGAGGCTGTGAAGCAGCTATGTCTCAGATTAAGGGTCTTGAAATCCTCAATGATTGTAATGAGAACCAGAAAATTCTTTCCAAGCTTCCTGATTGGTTAGCCTCAGCATGGAATCGTCAGGTCATAGAAATTGAAGAAGAAACTAAGACATTTCCTACCTTCAGTCGGTTTGTAAAGTTTCTTACGCGAGAAGCTAAGATAGCTTGTAATCCAGTGACATCGCTTCATGCACTGAAGCCTAATGAGATCGGAAAGGGAAAGATATCAAGAAATCAGGACACTAGAGCAAAAGTGTTAACGGTACAGTCCAGAGAAAGGGTAGATGCTGTAAAATGTACCTTCTGTGAGAGACTAGGACATAGTATTCACAAATGTCGTAAGTTTATGGAGAAGAATGTTGCAGAGCGAGTCAAGTTTGTCCAAATGAATAAGTTATGCTTTGGATGTTTGAATCCTGGTCATCATTCAAAGAACTGTGAAGACAGGAGTGTCTGTGAGAAATGTCAGAAGAAACACCCATCATGCTTACATGAGGATCGTATCAAGGAAGCAAAGAGGACTCCACAGTCAGGTCAGTCAAAGGAGAAGTTGAAGGAAAGAAACCCTGAGTTGGTACAGAATAAAGATAGCGTAAGTGAAGTAACATCTAACAGAGTAATACAGGATGTAAATAATACTCACACCTCTACAATTGTTCCAGTATGGGTATCAGCTACCGATGAACCAACTCATGAAGTTCTGGTATATGCACTTCTTGACACCCAGAGCGATACTACCTTCATCCTGGAAGAGATAGCTCAAGCTCTTGACACAAAGAAGGAATCTGTGCAGCTGAAGCTCTCAACAATGGTATCCAAGAGTACAGTTGTTCCATGCCAGAAGATAATTGGTTTAAAGGTGAGAGGATTTTATTCAGAAAAGAAGATCTCTTTGCCAGTAACCTATTCTAGAGAGTTTATTCCTGCAAACAGAACTCACATTCCTACACCCAAAACTGCAAGAGTGTGGCCTCATCTAATGCATATAGCTGAGAAGATTGCTCCTAAACAAGTTTGTGATATTGGCCTTCTGATTGGCTACAACTGCCCTCAAGCTCTTCTTCCTAGAGAAATTGTGTCTGGTAAAGAAAATCAGCCATTTGCTCAAAGAACAGATCTGGGCTGGAGCATTGTTGGCTGTGGCAATTCCTCTGTAGACTACGGGGATGCCATTGGAGTGAGCCATCGCATTATAGTGAAACAAGTGCTGCCAAGTCTACAGTCTTCTCTCAATCTTACAAGTAAGGTTCAGTACATATGTAGAACACAGATCAAGGAAGTGATCACTCCACCAAATGTCATTAAAGCTCTTGAGTCGGACTTCAATGAGAAAGCAGCAGTGGATAGTTGTATTTCTCAAGAAGATTTACGTTTTCTGTCAAAAATGGAAACAGGCATCAGACACAAGGAAGATGGTCATTATGAAATGCCTTTGCCTTTCAAGGAAGACAGACCAAATTTGCCCAACAATAAAGGATGTGCTATTCATCGCCTCAAAAGCTTAGAAAAAAGGCTTAAAAGAGATGAGAAATACTATAGAGACTATGTAGACTTTATGAATGAAACAATTGCTCGAGGAGATGCTGAGAAGGTTCCAGCTGAAGAAACAGATAAAATCCCTGCTTGGTACATTCCCCATCATGGGGTTTATCATCCTCAAAAACCTGAAAAGATCCGTGTAGTCTTTGATTGCTCAGCAAAGTTTCAAGGTTCATCCCTCAATGACCATTTGCTAACTGGTCCAGAGTTAACAAATACCCTTGTAGGTGTTCTCTGTCGTTTCCGTAAGGGTCCGGTGGCAATCATGTGTGACATAGAGCGCATGTTTCACCAATTTCATGTGAAGGAAGAAGATCAAGACTACTTACGGTTCCTCTGGTGGGAGAAAGGAGATCTAGAATCCAAGCCACAGGTTTATAGGATGAAAGTACACCTTTTCGGTGCAGCCTCATCGCCCGGGTGTGCCAATTATGGCCTCAAGCATATTGCTGCTCAAGGTCGTGGTTGCTTCAGTGAATCCTCCATTCGATTCATAGAAAGGAATTTCTATGTCGATGATGGGTTGACAAGTGTCTCAACTGTAGATGAAGCTATCAAACTGATGAAGGAAGCAAGAGAACTTTGTAGCACAGGAAAGCTTCGTTTACATAAATTTGTGTCAAGCAGTGAAGAAGTAAAAGCATCAATTCCTCTGGAAGAATGTGCTAAAAGTGTTATGGAACATGACTTGGCTTTGGGTGAGCTTCACATGGAAAGGGCACTTGGTGTGAAATGGTGCATCAAATCTGACAGCTTCCAGTTTAGAGTATTCGTTAAGGAACAACCACTCACTAGAAGAGGAATCCTGTCAACAGTGGCTTCTGTATATGACCCACTTGGCTTTGCAGCACCCTTAATTCTTGTTGGTAAGCAAATACTGCAACAGATGTGTCAAGATAAGGTGGGCTGGGATGAACCACTTAAAGAGGAGTTGTTGACAAAGTGGAAAGCTTGGCTTACAGATCTGCGAAACTTGGCTGATGTGAAGATTCAGAGATGTTATCTCCCGTCAACTTTTAAGGAAGTTCAGCGTTATGAGCTTCATCATTTCTCTGACGCTAGTACATCGGGATATGGAGAATGCACATATCTCAGAGCTATTAGCATATCAGGAGATGTTCATTGCTCCTTGGTTATGGCCAAGGCTAGAGTTGCTTCTTCTAAAGTTACCACCATACCAAGGCTGGAGTTATCAGCTGCAGTAGTTGCTGTACAAACAAGTGACTTGCTCAGAAAGGAGCTGGATATAGCCAACCTAGAAGAGTACTTCTGGACTGACTCAAAAGTTGTCCTTGGATACATTAATAATGACGCCAAAAGATTTCATATCTTTGTAGCAAACCGCATTCAACGGATTAAACAAAGCACAGATACTAAACAATGGAGATATGTGACGTCTAAAGAGAACCCTGCCGATCATGCGTCCAGGGGCCTTACATCAGAAGAGCTCATATCCTCCAACTGGTTCACAGGACCAAGGTTTCTGTGGAAGGATGAACTGCCCAGTGATGTCAAGGTGGGAGAGATCATAGACAATGACCCAGAGCTACGGAAAGCTCAAGTTCATAAAACTCAAGCAAAAGAAGAAAGATCATTGCTTGATCGACTTCAGAAGTTTTCAGATTGGACAAGAGTGGTAAAAGCTATTGCAAGACTTAAGAGATGTTCCAGGGAAGTGAAAGGTCTAAGTTCAAGGGTTAATGAAGCCACCAGTATTGAAGAAAGACAGGATGCAGAGCTTACCGTTATCAGAATGGTTCAACAATCAGCCTTTTGTGATGAGATCCAGAGACTCCGGCAACAGAAGGAGATTGAGTCCAGCACAAACAAACTGCATCGCCTGAATCCCTTCTTAGATGAGCATGGTATCCTCAGGGTGGGAGGTCGCTTAGTACATGCTGCATTGCACCCACATGTGAAACACCCAGCAATTCTCCCACGACATAGTCATATATCAACATTACTCATCAGACATTATCATGAGCAAGTGTATCACCAAGGGAGAGGAATGACTATAAATGAACTGCGATCAAACGGTTTCTGGATCTTGGGATGTAGCAAAGCAGTGTCTTCATATATCTACAAATGCACTAGGTGCAGGAAACTGAGAAGATGCACTGAAGAGCAAAGGATGGCGAATCTTCCTCAGGAACGTATGGAGACAACCCCTCCTTTCACATACTGCGGGATGGACTGTTTCGGTCCTTTCTACGTCAAAGAAGGAAGAAAGGAGTTGAAGCGTTATGGGCTTCTACTTACATGTATGTGTTCCAGGGCGATCCATGTGGAAATGCTGGATGATTTATCTACTGACGCATTCATTAATGCATTGCGTGCTTTCATTGCCATACGTGGACCTGTACGTCAACTGAGATCCGACCAGGGCACTAATTTCGTGGGTGCAAGACGAGAATTTGCTGAAGCACTAAAGGAAATTAACCAAGAACGCCTAAAGGAGTTTGGCTGTGAATTCATCATGAACACCCCATCAGCCAGTCACATGGGTGGCATTTGGGAGAGGCAAATTCGGACAATAAGGAGTGTTTTGACATCCATTCTGGATCAATCGGCTCAAAGACTTGATAGTGCCTCACTAAGAACATTTCTCTATGAAGTCATGGCTATCGTGAATAGCAGACCCTTAACCACGGAGCATCTGAATGATCCATCAGGTCCGCAGCCTCTTACACCTAACCATATCTTGACTATGAAGACTTCAATAATTTTACCACCACCTGGAGAATTTGTCAAGGAAGACCTTTACCTTCATAAGAGATGGCGTAAGGTGCAGTATTTAGCGAATGAGTTCTGGTCACGTTGGAAAAAAGAATATCTTCTAAACCTGCAACACAGGCAGAAATGGCACAAGCATCGTAGAAATGTAAAGGTCAATGACATTGTCATTCTAAAAGATGACACAGCTCCACGCAGTCAGTGGAAGCTAGCGAAGGTAACAGAAGTGCACAGTGGTACAGATGGCTGTGTAAGAACAGTGAAGTTGTTGATCAGTGATTCGACACTGGATAAAAAGGGCAAACGTGTTACTAAACCGACTTACCTTGAAAGGCCCATTCAGAAAATAGTTACCCTGATTGAAGCAGATTAAAAGCGTACCTTGTGTCTACCATTCTTTGGGTTAGTCCATAAGATTTTTGAATAAAAGTTGTCACTAAGTTACAAAAAATCACAAGAAAGTGTTTTGGTGGGAGTGTAACTGACAGAGAAGTCAGTTTAATATTTCATGTTTATTTTATTTGTTAAAGACCTTTAATTTGAAACTGCTTTGTAGAGAGCTGCTTGAGTTGAGACTTTTATTATGAAAGGCACTGTGTAACTCAGGAAGTTGTTGTCTACACCGCATGGCAAGCTGAACCTAAAGCTGTAATCCACATTTCTAAAGTGCATTTAAGTTCATTTACTCAACGGAGGTTACAGAAGATATTACCAGATGTAAGATTAAGTTCTCCTTTGGTAATAAGCAGCCAATGAAGTAAGTTTGTCATTTATATTGTATGTGATTATTGTGAATTGTGTTGCTATGTGTGAAAAGTGATATACAAAGACCGCAGTTTGCTGTTAAAGTTAATTTAAATCTGTTTGGAAAGTTTACAAAGACAATATTTATTTATTTGATTTATGTATTTATATTCTTTATTGTAATTTTATTTTTGTTTATTTAGTTCTCACGGCATCTTGAGTTGGATGGTTATCCTCATGGTGAACCAGTCAATAAATCGCCTGTCATCAGAGAATCCTTGTGCTCGTGAAATTACTGGGGGGAGCTATAATGGTTGCACAGCCAAAATTATTATACATTTAAATCAAAAGTTAAATTAAAGTATAAATAAAACATATCCCTAAATGTCAAGTTCAGGTGCATGGCTTAATCTGAAGCAAAGATAATTCAAAATAATTCAGAAACCATGGATAAAGACATTCTTAGGCACAGTTAAAGTGCGAAAAGTCAGATATTTTGTTTTTGTTTACTGTAACGATATTTCATATTTGTTTTTATTGTTTTATTACATTGCTGTTTTCATTAGCTCAATATTAGATAATACTACATATGTATAGAATTTATTTGAGGTGCATACGAGATCACAACCATTCAGATTTTTATAGGGATGCTCCGATCACGATCAGCGGTTAATTCCCTCAGGTGCGTGTTTTCACATAGAGCAGCTGTTACTACACAGAGCCGTTGTTAAGTGAGAAGATGCGCCAATAAACGCTGAAAATTAACGTGATTTGCGCATCTTCTCTATAAACAACGGCTCTGTGTAGTAACAGCTGCTCCATGTGAAATCACGCACCTGATGGAATTAACCGCTGATTAGAGAACCGGCTTTACTGACGAGATGCGCATAACGATTGGCTGATCGTGATCGGAGCACCCCTAGATTTTTATATATATATATATATAATATATATATATAATCATCATCAACATGCATATACACACACTGTTATGGAAGAAAGCCACACCAGAAATCACCGGTTTAATGTGCTTTTTAAAGTTAGTTTTTAACACTGTTGTCTTGTGATTTGACACTGATCCATCTCTGTTTACTCTAAAGAAATGTGTTATGCTCTGCATGGTACGACCAGAGATGGATGCAAATTGCATTGTGTCTAATTGGTAAGACCTGATTTTTATGAACTGATTCCTGTTAATTAATACTCGATCATCAAATCGAGCAGCTTGCATATTTTCTGACTAATTGGATCACGCATCACCCTAATGCAAATTGCATTCAGAATCCTTCAAGTGATACCAAAAAAATTCAGAATGGACAGAACATTGCTTTAACCAGCATTACTCA
>NC_068417.1:52733075-52776790 GCF_023724105.1 Carassius gibelio
GGCCAGTGCAAAGGTGCAAGCCTAGAGGAGGGACGGCCTCTTTGCATCAAGCCGGTCATTCGCAGCTATGCTCGTCATTCTTGAAAGGCCAGGGGAATTAGCTCAAATGGTAGAGCGCTCGCTTAGCATGCGAGAGGTAGCGGGATCGATGCCCGCATTCTCCAAGTTGGCTCATGCCCTTTTACTCACACATCCCTAAATCAGTGGTTTTCAATCCTGTCCTGGAGGCATCCCTGCCCTGCACATTTTGCATTTCCCCTCATCTAACACACCAGTTTCAAATCATCAGCTCATTAATAGAGACTGCAAGACCTGATTTGGGTGTGTCTAGCACTGACGCAATGCTGCGACACTCCCACGTTAGCTTTTTTTGGGTCTCACAGCTGCCAAAAAGTATTTCAGACATGGTCCTGTGCAAATTGGTTGCAAAACATTGCCATTTTACACACAGTTCCCTAAAGCAGTGGTTTTCAAACCTGTCCTGGAGGCACCCCTGCCCTACACATTTTGAATGTTTCCCTCATCTATCACACCTGTTTCAAATCATCAACTCATTGATAGAGACAGCAAGACCTTATTTGGGTGTGTCTAATAAGGCAGACAATCAAACTGTGCAGGGCAGGGGTGCCTCCAGGACAGGTTTGAGAACCACTGCCCTAAAGAGACTGACTGGGCATTGATGCAATGCTGCCACAGTCTCTACGTTAGTTAATTTTTTTGGACTCAAAGCTGCCAAAAAGTATTTCAGACATGGTCCTGCGCAAATTGGTTGCAAAAAGTGGTCCCACCGCGATTTGAACTCGGATCACTGGATTCAGAGTGCTAACCATTGCACCATGAAACCTTACCTGGAACAGCCGTTGCTCACAGGGCCACAAAGACTGTCACCAGTGCCAAACTAGTGCTGTTTTTTTCTTTTCCTGCGGCAAGAAAGCACACAGGTTCCACCGAGATTCGGACTCAGATCGCTGGATTCAAAGCCCAGAGTGCTGACCATTACACCATGGAACCGAAACTGCTTGTTTGGTGGCCAACTGGGAAACAGATAGCTCCGTGGCAGTGGGGAAGCAGTTATACAGAGAAGTTGGAACCCAGTGATTTTTGGTCACTGGCCCGCCTCAAAAAGAGGAAATGAGTGGGAGATTTTGCCGAAACCCGGGATCCAACCAGGGACCTTTAGATCTTCAGTCTAACGCTCTCCCAACTGAGCTATTTCGGCCACAACAAGCTCCTGCTTAGCAAGCAGGGATTTCAGTGAGATCACCCTACTCTTTGTCACAGGAGAAGAGCAGAGCAGAGATGAGCCCCCAGACAATAAAAACAGCTGGCCAGTACGGGGATCGAACCCGCGACCTTGGCGTTATTAGCACCACGCTCTAACCAGCTGAGCTAACCGGCCTCCCTTAGCCATCTGTCTCTACCCGATTGAATAAAACACTGCCTCAATGTTAGTGAACGCAACGAGACAACAAAGCTTCACGTTTTATCCCGACCAACGGCTCGTCCGGGATTTGAACCCGGGACCTCTCGCACCCAAAGCGAGAATCAAACCCCTAGACCAACGAGCCTTCCTGTGCTGGGCCGAGAAAAAAGAGCTACTGCAGCATCAATAAAAGAAGGAACATGAACTAACGTGGAAGCAATCAAAGACCTCGAGACAGTGTTAAAGGCTAACGAACGCAAGTTGACCTCTTAACTGACCTAAAAATGTGGCTGTGTCTAACATGTAGAGGGATGTTAGGGAGGACAGCTGAAACTGTCAGATGTCACTTAGACCAGCGGTTCTCAATTCCAGTCCTCGAGCCCCCTGCTCTTCACATTTTGTATGTTTCTCGTATAGCTTCAGACATTTGTTCCATTCAAACGTAAGTGCCCTGAGAAGTGGACATCACATGACATCCCTCCGTGATTCAAGTTCAAAGCGTATGTGTACGTTCAGTTCAAAGTGACTAACACAGAGGTGTACAGAGGTATACAGAGGTATATGATGTCACACTTGTCCATGTGTGAAGACGTTGCGCAGCGCAAATCCGTGAACCAATGTTCCAAAGTGAAGTAAACTTCGACGGATTTCCCCTGCTCAGGGAGTGGGGAGCAATGAACACTGTGTAGGGACCATGTCAATCGCAAGGAGCTCACTTCTAATGAGCTGATTATCCGAATCAGGTGTGCTAACAAAGAGAGACATGCAAAATATGCAGACCTTTGGGGAGCGAGGACTGGAATGGAGAACCGCTTCCTTATTCTTTAAGTCAGTGTGAGAAAAAAGAGGTGAGAAGTTGTCTGCGTGACCCGAGTGATGCAAGGTAGTCTGCATAATACAAGAATCCGCACATGCATACTGGCGTAACAAGACCGAGAAGGTCCTTTAACACAAAAGCTAAATCTCTTTGTTAATTCGACAACACAATCGCGGCCAGTGCAAAGGTGCAAGCCTAGAGGAGGGACGGCCTCTTTGCATCAAGCCGGTCATTCGCAGCTATGCTCGTCATTCTTGAAAGGCCAGGGGAATTAGCTCAAATGGTAGAGCGCTCGCTTAGCATGCGAGAGGTAGCGGGATCGATGCCCGCATTCTCCAAGTTGTCTCATTCCCTTTTACTCACACATCCCTAAATCAGTGGTTTTCAATCCTGTCCTGGAGGCATCCCTGCCCTGCACATTTTGCATTTCCCCTCATCTAACACACCAGTTTCAAATCATCAGCTCATTAATAGAGACTGCAAGACCTGATTTGGGTGTGTCTAGCACTGACGCAATGCTGCGACACTCCAACGTTAGCTTTTTTTGGGTCTCACAGCTGCCAAAAAGTATTTCAGACATGGTCCTGTGCAAATTGGTTGCAAAACATTGCCATTTTACACACAGTTCCCTAAAGCAGTGGTTTTCAAACCTGTCCTGGAGGCACCCCTGCCCTACACATTTTGAATGTTTCCCTCATCTATCACACCTGTTTCAAATCATCAACTCATTGATAGAGACCGCAAGACCTTATTTGGGTGTGTCTAATAAGGCAGACAATCAAACTGTGCAGGGCAGGGGTGCCTCCAGGACAGGTTTGAGAACCACTGCCCTAAAGAGACCGACTGGGCATTGATGCAATGCTGCCACAGTCTACGTTAGTTAATTTTTTTGGACTCAAAGCTGCCAAAAAGTATTTCAGACATGGTCCTGCGCAAATTGGTTGCAAAAAGTGGTCCCACCGCGATTTGAACTCGGATCACTGGATTCAGAGTGCTAACCATTACACCATGAAACCTTACCTGGAGCAGCCGTTGCTCACAGGGCCACAAAGACTGTCACCAGTGCCAAACTAGTGCTGTTTTTTTCTTTTCCTGCGGCAAGAAACCACACAGGTTCCACCGAGATTCGAACTCAGATCGCTGGATTCAAAGCCCAGAGTGCTGACCATTACACCATGGAACCGAAACTGCTTGTTTGGTGGCCAACTGGGAAACAGATAGCTCCGTGGCAGTGGGGAAGCAGTTATACAGAGAAGTTGGAACCCAGTGATTTTTGGTCACTGGCCCGCCTCAAAAAGAGGAAATGAGTGGGAGATTTTGCCGAAACCCGCGATTGAACCAGGGACCTTTAGATCTTCAGTCTAACGCTCTCCCAACTGAGCTATTTCGGCCACAACAAGCTCCTGCTTAGCAAGCAGCGATTTCAGTGAGATCACCCTACTCTTTGTCACAGGAGAAGAGCAGAGTAGAGATGAGCCCCCAGACAATAAAAACAGCTGGCCAGTACGGGGATCGAACCCGCGACCTTGGCGTTATTAGCACCACGCTCTAACCAGCTGAGCTAACCGGCCTCCCTTCGCCATCTGTCTCTACCCGATTGAATAAAAAACTGCCTCAATGTTAGTGAACGCAACGAGACAACAAAGCTTCACGTTTTATCCCGACCAAGGGCTCGTCCGGGATTTGAACCCGGGACCTCTCGCACCCAAAGCGAGAATCATACCCCTAGACCAACGAGCCTTCCTGTGCTGGGCCGAGAAAAAAGAGCTACTCCAGCATCAATAAAAGAAGGAACATGAACTAACGTGGAAGCAATCAAAGACCTCGAGACAGTGTTAAAGGCTAACGAACGCAAGTTGACCTCTTAACTGACCTAAAAATGTGGCTGTGTCTAACATGTAGAGGGATGTTAGGGAGGACAGCTGAAACTGTCAGATGTCACTTAGACCAGCGGTTCTCAATTCCAGTCCTCGAGCCCCCTGCTCTTCACATTTTGTATGTTTCTCGTATAGCTTCAGACATTTGTTCCATTCAAACGTAAGTGCCCTGAGAAGTGGACATCACATGACATCCCTCCGTGATTCAAGTTCAAAGCGTATGTGTACGTTCAGTTCAAAGTGACTAACACAGAGGTGTACAGAGGTATACAGAGGTATATGATGTCACACTTGTCCATGTGTGAAGACGTTGCGCAGCGCAAATCCGTGAACCAATGTTCCAAAGTGAAGTAAACTTCGACGGATTTCCCCTGCTCAGGGAGTGGGGAGCAATGAACACTGTGTAGGGACCATGTCAATCGCAAGGAGCTCACTTCTAATGAGCTGATTATCCGAATCAGGTGTGCTAACAAAGAGAGACATGCAAAATATGCAGACCTTTGGGGAGCGAGGACTGGAATGGAGAACCGCTTCCTTATTCTTTAAGTCAGTGTGAGAAAAAAGAGGTGAGAAGTTGTCTGCGTGACCCGAGTGATGCAAGGTAGTCTGCATAATACAAGAATCCGCACATGCATACTGGCGTAACAAGACCGAGAAGGTCCTTTAACACAAAAGCTAAATCTCTTTGTTAATTCGACAACACAATCGCGGCCAGTGCAAAGGTGCAAGCCTAGAGGAGGGACGGCCTCTTTGCATCAAGCCGGTCATTCGCAGCTATGCTCGTCATTCTTGAAAGGCCAGGGGAATTAGCTCAAATGGTAGAGCGCTCGCTTAGCATGCGAGAGGTAGCGGGATCGATGCCCGCATTCTCCAAGTTGTCTCATTCCCTTTTACTCACACATCCCTAAATCAGTGGTTTTCAATCCTGTCCTGGAGGCATCCCTGCCCTGCACATTTTGCATTTCCCCTCATCTAACACACCAGTTTCAAATCATCAGCTCATTAATAGAGACTGCAAGACCTGATTTGGGTGTGTCTAGCACTGACGCAATGCTGCGACACTCCAACGTTAGCTTTTTTTGGGTCTCACAGCTGCCAAAAAGTATTTCAGACATGGTCCTGTGCAAATTGGTTGCAAAACATTGCCATTTTACACACAGTTCCCTAAAGCAGTGGTTTTCAAACCTGTCCTGGAGGCACCCCTGCCCTACACATTTTGAATGTTTCCCTCATCTATCACACCTGTTTCAAATCATCAACTCATTGATAGAGACCGCAAGACCTTATTTGGGTGTGTCTAATAAGGCAGACAATCAAACTGTGCAGGGCAGGGGTGCCTCCAGGACAGGTTTGAGAACCACTGCCCTAAAGAGACCGACTGGGCATTGATGCAATGCTGCCACAGTCTACGTTAGTTAATTTTTTTGGACTCAAAGCTGCCAAAAAGTATTTCAGACATGGTCCTGCGCAAATTGGTTGCAAAAAGTGGTCCCACCGCGATTTGAACTCGGATCACTGGATTCAGAGTGCTAACCATTACACCATGAAACCTTACCTGGAGCAGCCGTTGCTCACAGGGCCACAAAGACTGTCACCAGTGCCAAACTAGTGCTGTTTTTTTCTTTTCCTGCGGCAAGAAACCACACAGGTTCCACCGAGATTCGAACTCAGATCGCTGGATTCAAAGCCCAGAGTGCTGACCATTACACCATGGAACCGAAACTGCTTGTTTGGTGGCCAACTGGGAAACAGATAGCTCCGTGGCAGTGGGGAAGCAGTTATACAGAGAAGTTGGAACCCAGTGATTTTTGGTCACTGGCCCGCCTCAAAAAGAGGAAATGAGTGGGAGATTTTGCCGAAACCCGCGATTGAACCAGGGACCTTTAGATCTTCAGTCTAACGCTCTCCCAACTGAGCTATTTCGGCCACAACAAGCTCCTGCTTAGCAAGCAGCGATTTCAGTGAGATCACCCTACTCTTTGTCACAGGAGAAGAGCAGAGTAGAGATGAGCCCCCAGACAATAAAAACAGCTGGCCAGTACGGGGATCGAACCCGCGACCTTGGCGTTATTAGCACCACGCTCTAACCAGCTGAGCTAACCGGCCTCCCTTCGCCATCTGTCTCTACCCGATTGAATAAAAAACTGCCTCAATGTTAGTGAACGCAACGAGACAACAAAGCTTCACGTTTTATCCCGACCAAGGGCTCGTCCGGGATTTGAACCCGGGACCTCTCGCACCCAAAGCGAGAATCATACCCCTAGACCAACGAGCCTTCCTGTGCTGGGCCGAGAAAAAAGAGCTACTCCAGCATCAATAAAAGAAGGAACATGAACTAACGTGGAAGCAATCAAAGACCTCGAGACAGTGTTAAAGGCTAACGAACGCAAGTTGACCTCTTAACTGACCTAAAAATGTGGCTGTGTCTAACATGTAGAGGGATGTTAGGGAGGACAGCTGAAACTGTCAGATGTCACTTAGACCAGCGGTTCTCAATTCCAGTCCTCGAGCCCCCTGCTCTTCACATTTTGTATGTTTCTCGTATAGCTTCAGACATTTGTTCCATTCAAACGTAAGTGCCCTGAGAAGTGGACATCACATGACATCCCTCCGTGATTCAAGTTCAAAGCGTATGTGTACGTTCAGTTCAAAGTGACTAACACAGAGGTGTACAGAGGTATACAGAGGTATATGATGTCACACTTGTCCATGTGTGAAGACGTTGCGCAGCGCAAATCCGTGAACCAATGTTCCAAAGTGAAGTAAACTTCGACGGATTTCCCCTGCTCAGGGAGTGGGGAGCAATGAACACTGTGTAGGGACCATGTCAATCGCAAGGAGCTCACTTCTAATGAGCTGATTATCCGAATCAGGTGTGCTAACAAAGAGAGACATGCAAAATATGCAGACCTTTGGGGAGCGAGGACTGGAATGGAGAACCGCTTCCTTATTCTTTAAGTCAGTGTGAGAAAAAAGAGGTGAGAAGTTGTCTGCGTGACCCGAGTGATGCAAGGTAGTCTGCATAATACAAGAATCCGCACATGCATACTGGCGTAACAAGACCGAGAAGGTCCTTTAACACAAAAGCTAAATCTCTTTGTTAATTCGACAACACAATCGCGGCCAGTGCAAAGGTGCAAGCCTAGAGGAGGGACGGCCTCTTTGCATCAAGCCGGTCATTCGCAGCTATGCTCGTCATTCTTGAAAGGCCAGGGGAATTAGCTCAAATGGTAGAGTGCTCGCTTAGCATGCGAGAGGTAGCGGGATCGATGCCCGCATTCTCCAAGTTGTCTCATTCCCTTTTACTCACACATCCCTAAATCAGTGGTTTTCAATCCTGTCCTGGAGGCATCCCTGCCCTGCACATTTTGCATTTCCCCTAATCTAACACACCAGTTTCAAATCATCAGCTCATTAATAGAGACTGCAAGACCTGATTTGGGTGTGTCTAGCACTGACGCAATGCTGCGACACTCCAACGTTAGCTTTTTTTGGGTCTCACAGCTGCCAAAAAGTATTTCAGACATGGTCCTGTGCAAATTGGTTGCAAAACATTGCCATTTTACACACAGTTCCCTAAAGCAGTGGTTTTCAAACCTGTCCTGGAGGCACCCCTGCCCTACACATTTTGAATGTTTCCCTCATCTATCACACCTGTTTCAAATCATCAACTCATTGATAGAGACCGCAAGACCTTATTTGGGTGTGTCTAATAAGGCAGACAATCAAACTGTGCAGGGCAGGGGTGCCTCCAGGACAGGTTTGAGAACCACTGCCCTAAAGAGACCGACTGGGCATTGATGCAATGCTGCCACAGTCTCTACGTTAGTTAATTTTTTTGGACTCAAAGCTGCCAAAAAGTATTTCAGACATGGTCCTGCGCAAATTGGTTGCAAAAAGTGGTCCCACCGCGATTTGAACTCGGATCACTGGATTCAGAGTGCTAACCATTACACCATGAAACCTTACCTGGAGCAGCCGTTGCTCACAGGGCCACAAAGACTGTCACCAGTGCCAAACTAGTGCTGTTTTTTTCTTTTCCTGCGGCAAGAAACCACACAGGTTCCACCGAGATTCGAACTCAGATCGCAGACAATAAAAACAGCTGGCCAGTACGGGGATCGAACCCGCGACCTTGGCGTTATTAGCACCACGCTCTAACCAGCTGAGCTAACCGGCCTCCCCTCGCCATCTGTCTCTACCCGATTGAATAAAACACTGCCTCAATGTTAGTGAACGCAACGAGACAACAAAGCTTCACGTTTTATCCCGACCAAGGGCTCGTCCGGGATTTGAACCCGGGACCTCTCGCACCCAAAGCGAGAATCATACCCCTAGACCAACGAGCCTTCCTGTGCTGGGCCGAGAAAAAAGAGCTACTGCAGCATCAATAAAAGAAGGAACATGAACTAACGTGGAAGCAATCAAAGACCTCGAGACAGTGTTAAAGGCTAACGAACGCAAGTTGACCTCTTAACTGACCTAAAAATGTGGCTGTGTCTAACATGTAGAGGGATGTTAGGGAGGACAGCTGAAACTGTCAGATGTCACTTAGACCAGCGGTTCTCAATTCCAGTCCTCGAGCCCCCTGCTCTTCACATTTTGTATGTTTCTCGTATAGCTTCAGACATTTGTTCCATTCAAACGTAAGTGCCCTGAGAAGTGGACATCACATGACATCCCTCCGTGATTCAAGTTCAAAGCGTATGTGTACGTTCAGTTCAAAGTGACTAACACAGAGGTGTACAGAGGTATACAGAGGTATATGATGTCACACTTGTCCATGTGTGAAGACGTTGCGCAGCGCAAATCCGTGAACCAATGTTCCAAAGTGAAGTAAACTTCGACGGATTTCCCCTGCTCAGGGAGTGGGGAGCAATGAACACTGTGTAGGGACCATGTCAATCGCAAGGAGCTCACTTCTAATGAGCTGATTATCCGAATCAGGTGTGCTAACAAAGAGAGACATGCAAAATATGCAGACCTTTGGGGAGCGAGGACTGGAATGGAGAACCGCTTCCTTATTCTTTAAGTCAGTGTGAGAAAAAAGAGGTGAGAAGTTGTCTGCGTGACCCGAGTGATGCAAGGTAGTCTGCATAATACAAGAATCCGCACATGCATACTGGCGTAACAAGACCGAGAAGGTCCTTTAACACAAAAGCTAAATCTCTTTGTTAATTCGACAACACAATCGCGGCCAGTGCAAAGGTGCAAGCCTAGAGGAGGGACGGCCTCTTTGCATCAAGCCGGTCATTCGCAGCTATGCTCGTCATTCTTGAAAGGCCAGGGGAATTAGCTCAAATGGTAGAGCGCTCGCTTAGCATGCGAGAGGTAGCGGGATCGATGCCCGCATTCTCCAAGTTGTCTCATTCCCTTTTACTCACACATCCCTAAATCAGTGGTTTTCAATCCTGTCCTGGAGGCATCCCTGCCCTGCACATTTTGCATTTCCCCTCATCTAACACACCAGTTTCAAATCATCAGCTCATTAATAGAGACTGCAAGACCTGATTTGGGTGTGTCTAGCACTGACGCAATGCTGCGACACTCCAACGTTAGCTTTTTTTGGGTCTCACAGCTGCCAAAAAGTATTTCAGACATGGTCCTGTGAAAATTGGTTGCAAAACATTGCCATTTTACACACAGTTCCCTAAAGCAGTGGTTTTCAAACCTGTCCTGGAGGCACCCCTGCCCTACACATTTTGAATGTTTCCCTCATCTATCACACCTGTTTCAAATCATCAACTCATTGATAGAGACCGCAAGACCTTATTTGGGTGTGTCTAATAAGGCAAACTGTGCAGGGCAGGGGTGCCTCCAGGACAGGTTTGAGAACCACTGCCCTAAAGAGACCGACTGGGCATTGATGCAATGCTGCCACAGTCTCTACGTTAGTTAATTTTTTTGGACTCAAAGCTGCCAAAAAGTATTTCAGACATGGTCCTGCGCAAATTGGTTGCAAAAAGTGGTCCCACCGCGATTTGAACTCGGATCACTGGATTCAGAGTGCTAACCATTACACCATGAAACCTTACCTGGAGCAGCCGTTGCTCACAGGGCCACAAAGACTGTCACCAGTGCCAAACTAGTGCTGTTTTTTTCTTTTCCTGCGGCAAGAAACCACACAGGTTCCACCGAGATTCGAACTCAGATCGCTGGATTCAAAGCCCAGAGTGCTGACCATTACACCATGGAACCGAAACTGCTTGTTTGGTGGCCAACTGGGAAACAGATAGCTCCGTGGCAGTGGGGAAGCAGTTATACAGAGAAGTTGGAACCCAGTGATTTTTGGTCACTGGCCCGCCTCAAAAAGAGGAAATGAGTGGGAGATTTTGCCGAAACCCGGGATCGAACCAGGGACCTTTAGATCTTCAGTCTAACGCTCTCCCAACTGAGCTATTTCGGCCACAACAAGCTCCTGCTTAGCAAGCAGGGATTTCAGTGAGATCACCCTACTCTTTGTCACAGGAGAAGAGCAGAGCAGAGATGAGCCCCCAGACAATAAAAACAGCTGGCCAGTACGGGGATCGAACCCGCGACCTTTGCGTTATTAGCACTACGCTCTAACCAGCTAAGCTAACCGGCCTCCCTTCGCCATCTGTCTCTACCCGATTGAATAAAAAACTGCCTCAATGTTAGTGAACGCAACGAGACAACAAAGCTTCACGTTTTATCCCGACCAAGGGCTCGTCCGGGATTTGAACCCGGGACCTCTCGCACCCAAAGCGAGAATCATACCCCTAGACCAACGAGCCTTCCTGTGCTGCGCCAAGAAAAAAGAGCTACTCCAGCATCAATAAAAGAAGGAACATGAACTAACGTGGAAGCAATCAAAGACCTCGAGACAGTGTTAAAGGCTAACGAACGCAAGTTGGCCTCTTAACTGACCTAAAAATGTGGCTGTGTCTAACATGTAGAGGGATGTTAGGGAGGACAGCTGAAACTGTCAGATGTCACTTAGACCAGCGGTTCTCAATTCCAGTCCTCGAGCCCCCTGCTCTTCACATTTTGTATGTTTCTCGTATAGCTTCAGACATTTGTTCCATTCAAACGTAAGTGCCCTGAGAAGTGGACATCACATGACATCCGTCCGTGATTCAAGTTCAAAGCGTATGTGTACGTTCAGTTCAAAGTGACTAACACAGAGGTGTACAGAGGTATACAGAGGTATATGATGTCACACTTGTCCATGTGTGAAGACGTTGCGCAGCGCAAATCCGTGAACCAATGTTCCAAAGTGAAGTAAACTTCGACGGATTTCCCCTGCTCAGGGAGTGGGGAGCAATGAACACTGTGTAGGGACCATGTCAATCGCAAGGAGCTCACTTCTAATGAGCTGATTATCCGAATCAGGTGTGCTAACAAAGAGAGACATGCAAAATATGCAGACCTTTGGGGAGCGAGGACTGGAATGGAGAACCGCTTCCTTATTCTTTAAGTCAGTGTGAGAAAAAAGAGGTGAGAAGTTGTCTGCGTGACCCGAGTGATGCAAGGTAGTCTGCATAATACAAGAATCCGCACATGCATATTGGCGTAACAAGACCGAGAAGGTCCTTTAACACAAAAGCTAAATCTCTTTGTTAATTCGACAACACAATCGCGGCCAGTGCAAAGGTGCAAGCCTAGAGGAGGGACGGCCTCTTTGCATCAAGCCGGTCATTCGCAGCTATGCTCGTCATTCTTGAAAGGCCAGGGGAATTAGCTCAAATAGTAGAGCGCTCTCTTAGCATGCGAGAGGTAGCGGGATCGATGCCCGCATTCTCCAAGTTGGCTCATGCCCTTTTACTCACACATCCCTAAATCAGTGGTTTTCAATCCTGTCCTGGAGGCATCCCTGCCCTGCACATTTTGCATTTCCCCTCATCTAACACACCAGTTTCAAATCATCAGCTCATTAATAGAGACTGCAAGACCTGATTTGGGTGTGTCTAGCACTGACGCAATGCTGCGACACTCCCACGTTAGCTTTTTTTGGGTCTCACAGCTGCCAAAAAGTATTTCAGACATGGTCCTGTGCAAATTGGTTGCAAAACATTGCCATTTTACACACAGTTCCCTAAAGCAGTGGTTTTCAAACCTGTCCTGGAGGCACCCCTGCCCTACACATTTTGAATGTTTCCCTCATCTATCACACCTGTTTCAAATCATCAACTCATTGATAGAGACCGCAAGACCTTATTTGGGTGTGTCTAATAAGGCAGACAATCAAACTGTGCAGGGCAGGGGTGCCTCCAGGACAGGTTTGAGAACCACTGCCCTAAAGAGACCGACTGGGCATTGATGCAATGCTGCCACAGTCTCTACGTTAGTTAATTTTTTTGGACTCAAAGCTGCCAAAAAGTATTTCAGACATGGTCCTGCGCAAATTGGTTGCAAAAAGTGGTCCCACCGCGATTTGAACTCGGATCACTGGATTCAGAGTGCTAACCATTACACCATGAAACCTTACCTGGAGCAGCCGTTGCTCACAGGGCCACAAAGACTGTCACCAGTGCCAAACTAGTGCTGTTTTTTTCTTTTCCTGCGGCAAGAAAGCACACAGGTTCCACCGAGATTCGGACTCAGATCGCTGGATTCAAAGCCCAGAGTGCTGACCATTACACCATGGAACCGAAACTGCTTGTTTGGTGGCCAACTGGGAAACAGATAGCTCCGTGGCAGTGGGGAAGCAGTTATACAGAGAAGTTGGAACCCAGTGATTTTTGGTCACTGGCCCGCCTCAAAAAGAGGAAATGAGTGGGAGATTTTGCCGAAACCCGGGATCGAACCAGGGACCTTTAGATCTTCAGTCTAACGCTCTCCCAACTGAGCTATTTCGGCCACAACAAGCTCCTGCTTAGCAAGCAGGGATTTCAGTGAGATCACCCTACTCTTTGTCACAGGAGAAGAGCAGAGCAGAGATGAGCCCCCAGACAATAAAAACAGCTGGCCAGTACGGGGATCGAACCCGCGACCTTGGCGTTATTAGCACCACGCTCTAACCAGCTGAGCTAACCGGCCTCCCCTCGCCATCTGTCTCTACCCGATTGAATAAAACACTGCCTCAATGTTAGTGAACGCAACGAGACAACAAAGCTTCACGTTTTATCCCGACCAAGGGCTCGTCCGGGATTTGAACCCGGGACCTCTCGCACCCAAAGCGAGAATCATACCCCTAGACCAACGAGCCTTCCTGTGCTGGGCCGAGAAAAAAGAGCTACTGCAGCATCAATAAAAGAAGGAACATGAACTAACGTGGAAGCAATCAAAGACCTCGAGACAGTGTTAAAGGCTAACGAACGCAAGTTGACCTCTTAACTGACCTAAAAATGTGGCTGTGTCTAACATGTAGAGGGATGTTAGGGAGGACAGCTGAAACTGTCAGATGTCACTTAGACCAGCGGTTCTCAATTCCAGTCCTCGAGCCCCCTGCTCTTCACATTTTGTATGTTTCTCGTATAGCTTCAGACATTTGTTCCATTCAAACGTAAGTGCCCTGAGAAGTGGACATCACATGACATCCCTCCGTGATTCAAGTTCAAAGCGTATGTGTACGTTCAGTTCAAAGTGACTAACACAGAGGTGTACAGAGGTATACAGAGGTATATGATGTCACACTTGTCCATGTGTGAAGACGTTGCGCAGCGCAAATCCGTGAACCAATGTTCCAAAGTGAAGTAAACTTCGACGGATTTCCCCTGCTCAGGGAGTGGGGAGCAATGAACACTGTGTAGGGACCATGTCAATCGCAAGGAGCTCACTTCTAATGAGCTGATTATCCGAATCAGGTGTGCTAACAAAGAGAGACATGCAAAATATGCAGACCTTTGGGGAGCGAGGACTGGAATGGAGAACCGCTTCCTTATTCTTTAAGTCAGTGTGAGAAAAAAGAGGTGAGAAGTTGTCTGCGTGACCCGAGTGATGCAAGGTAGTCTGCATAATACAAGAATTCGCACATGCATACTGGCGTAACAAGACCGAGAAGGTCCTTTAACACAAAAGCTAAATCACTTTGTTAATTCGACAACACAATCGCGGCCAGTGCAAAGGTGCAAGCCTAGAGGAGGGACGGCCTCTTTGCATCAAGCCGGTCATTCACAGCTATGCTCGTCATTCTTGAAAGGCCAGGGGAATTAGCTCAAATGGTAGAGCGCTCGCTTAGCATGCGAGAGGTAGCGGGATCGATGCCCGCATTCTCCAAGTTGGCTCATGCCCTTTTACTCACACATCCCTAAATCAGGGGTTTTCAATCCTGTCCTGGAGGCATCCCTGCCCTGCACATTTTGCATTTCCCCTCATCTAACACACCAGTTTCAAATCATCAGCTCATTAATAGAGACTGCAAGACCTGATTTGGGTGTGTCTAGCACTGACGCAATGCTGCGACACTCCCACGTTAGCTTTTTTTGGGTCTCACAGCTGCCAAAAAGTATTTCAGACATGGTCCTGTGCAAATTGGTTGCAAAACATTGCCATTTTACACACAGTTCCCTAAAGCAGTGGTTTTCAAACCTGTCCTGGAGGCACCCCTGCCCTACACATTTTGAATGTTTCCCTCATCTATCACACCTGTTTCAAATCATCAACTCATTGATAGAGACCGCAAGACCTTATTTGGGTGTGTCTAATAAGGCAGACAATCAAACTGTGCAGGGCAGGGGTGCCTCCAGGACAGGTTTGAGAACCACTGCCCTAAAGAGACCGACTGGGCATTGATGCAATGCTGCCACAGTCTCTACGTTAGTTAATTTTTTTGGACTCAAAGCTGCCAAAAAGTATTTCAGACATGGTCCTGCGCAAATTGGTTGCAAAAAGTGGTCCCACCGCGATTTGAACTCGGATCACTGGATTCAGAGTGCTAACCATTACACCATGAAACCTTACCCGGAGCAGCCGTTGCTCACAGGGCCACAAAGACTGTCACCAGTGCCAAACTAGTGCTGTTTTTTTCTTTTCCTGCGGCAAGAAACCACACAGGTTCCACCGAGATTCGAACTCAGATCGCTGGATTCAAAGCCCAGAGTGCTGACCATTACACCATGGAACCGAAACTGCTTGTTTGGTGGCCAACTGGGAAACAGATAGCTCCGTGGCAGTGGGGAAGCAGTTATACAGAGAGGTTGGAACCCAGTGATTTTTGGTCACTGGCCCGCCTCAAAAAGAGGAAATGAGTGGGAGATTTTGCCGAAACCCGGGATCGAACCAGGGACCTTTAGATCTTCAGTCTAACGCTCTCCCAACTGAGCTATTTCGGCCACAACAAGCTCCTGCTTAGCAAGCAGGGATTTCAGTGAGATCACCCTACTCTTTGTCACAGGAGAAGAGCAGAGCAGAGATGAGCCCCCAGACAATAAAAACAGCTGGCCAGTACGGGGATCGAACCCGCGACCTTGGCGTTATTAGCACCACGCTCTAACCAGCTGAGCTAACCGGCCTCCCTTCGCCATCTGTCTCTACCCGATTGAATAAATCACTGCCTCAATGTTAGTGAACGCAACGAGACAACAAAGCTTCACGTTTTATCCCGACCAAGGGCTCGTCCGGGATTTGAACCCGGGACCTCTCGCACCCAAAGCGAGAATCATACCCCTAGACCAACGAGCCTTCCTGTGCTGGGCCGAGAAAAAAGAGCTACTCCAGCATCAATAAAAGAAGGAACATGAACTAACGTGGAAGCAATCAAAGACCTCGAGACAGTGTTAAAGGCTAACGAACGCAAGTTGGCCTCTTAACTGACCTAAAAATGTGGCTGTGTCTAACATGTAGAGGGATGTTAGGGAGGACAGCTGAAACTGTCAGATGTCACTTAGACCAGCGGTTCTCAATTCCAGTCCTCGAGCCCCCTGCTCTTCACATTTTGTATGTTTCTCGTATAGCTTCAGACATTTGTTCCATTCAAACGTAAGTGCCCTGAGAAGTGGACATCACATGACATCCGTCCGTGATTCAAGTTCAAAGCGTATGTGTACGTTCAGTTCAAAGTGACTAACACAGAGGTGTACAGAGGTATACAGAGGTATATGATGTCACACTTGTCCATGTGTGAAGACGTTGCGCAGCGCAAATCCGTGAACCAATGTTCCAAAGTGAAGTAAACTTCGACGGATTTCCCCTGCTCAGGGAGTGGGGAGCAATGAACACTGTGTAGGGACCATGTCAATCGCAAGGAGCTCACTTCTAATGAGCTGATTATCCGAATCAGGTGTGCTAACAAAGAGAGACATGCAAAATATGCAGACCTTTGGGGAGCGAGGACTGGAATGGAGAACCGCTTCCTTATTCTTTAAGTCAGTGTGAGAAAAAAGAGGTGAGAAGTTGTCTGCGTGACCCGAGTGATGCAAGGTAGTCTGCATAATACAAGAATCCGCACATGCATACTGGCGTAACAAGACCGAGAAGGTCCTTTAACACAAAAGCTAAATCTCTTTGTTAATTCGACAACACAATCGCGGCCAGTGCAAAGGTGCAAGCCTAGAGGAGGGACGGCCTCTTTGCATCAAGCCGGTCATTCGCAGCTATGCTCGTCATTCTTGAAAGGCCAGGGGAATTAGCTCAAATGGTAGAGCGCTCGCTTAGCATGCGAGAGGTAGCGGGATCGATGCCCGCATTCTCCAAGTTGTCTCATTCCCTTTCACTCACACATCCCTAAATCAGTGGTTTTCAATCCTGTCCTGGAGGCATCCCTGCCCTGCACATTTTGCATTTCCCCTCATCTAACACACCAGTTTCAAATCATCAGCTCATTAATAGAGACTGCAAGACCTGATTTGGGTGTGTCTAGCACTGACGCAATGCTGCGACACTCCAACGTTAGCTTTTTTTGGGTCTCACAGCTGCCAAAAAGTATTTCAGACATGGTCCTGTGCAAATTGGTTGCAAAACATTGCCATTTTACACACAGTTCCCTAAAGCAGTGGTTTTCAAACCTGTCCTGGAGGCACCCCTGCCCTACACATTTTGAATGTTTCCCTCATCTATCACACCTGTTTCAAATCACCAACTCATTGATAGAGACCGCAAGACCTTATTTGGGTGTGTCTAATAAGGCAGACAATCAAACTGTGCAGGGCAGGGGTGCCTCCAGGACAGGTTTGAGAACCACTGCCCTAAAGAGACCGACTGGGCATTGATGCAATGCTGCCACAGTCTCTACGTTAGTTAATTTTTTTGGACTCAAAGCTGCCAAAAAGTATTTCAGACATGGTCCTGCGCAAATTGGTTGCAAAAAGTGGTCCCACCGCGATTTGAACTCGGATCACTGGATTCAGAGTGCTAACCATTACACCATGAAACCTTACCTGGAGCAGCCGTTGCTCACAGGGCCACAAAGACTGTCACCAGTGCCAAACTAGTGCTGTTTTTTTCTTTTCCTGCGGCAAGAAACCACACAGGTTCCACCGAGATTCGAACTCAGATCGCTGGATTCAAAGCCCAGAGTGCTGACCATTACACCATGGAACCGAAACTGCTTGTTTGGTGGCCAACTGGGAAACAGATAGCTCCGTGGCAGTGGGGAAGCAGTTATACAGAGAAATTGGAACCCAGTGATTTTTGGTCACTGGCCCACCTCAAAAAGAGGAAATGAGTGGGAGATTTTGCCGAAACCCAGCGCAAATCCGTGAACCAATGTTCCAAAGTGAAGTAAACTTCGACGGATTTCCCCTGCTCAGGGAGTGGGGAGCAATGAACACTGTGTAGGGACCATGTCAATCGCAAGGAGCTCACTTCTAATGAGCTGATTATCCGAATCAGGTGTGCTAACAAAGAGAGACATGCAAAATATGCAGACCTTTGGGGAGCGAGGACTGGAATGGAGAACCGCTTCCTTATTCTTTAAGTCAGTGTGAGAAAAAAGAGGTGAGAAGTTGTCTGCGTGACCCGAGTGATGCAAGGTAGTCTGCATAATACAAGAATCCGCACATGCATACTGGCGTAACAAGACCGAGAAGGTCCTTTAACACAAAAGCTAAATCTCTTTGTTAATTCGACAACACAATCGCGGCCAGTGCAAAGGTGCAAGCCTAGAGGAGGGACGACCTCTTTGCATCAAGCCGGTCATTCGCAGCTATGCTCGTCATTTTTGAAAGGCCAGGGGAATTAGCTCAAATGGTAGAGCGCTCGCTTAGCATGCGAGAGGTAGCGGGATCGATGCCCGCATTCTCCAAGTTGTCTCATTCCCTTTTACTCACACATCCCTCAATCAGTGGTTTTCAATCCTGTCCTGGAGGCATCCCTGCCCTGCACATTTTGCATTTCCCCTCATCTAACACACCAGTTTCAAATCATCAGCTCATTAATAGAGACTGCAAGACCTGAAATTGGTTGCAAAAAGTGGTCCCACCGCGATTTGAACTCGGATCACTGGATTCAGAGTGCTAACCATTACACCATGAAACCTTACCTGGAGCAGCCGTTGCTCACAGGGCCACAAAGACTGTCACCAGTGCCAAACTAGTGCTGTTTTTTTCTTTTCCTGCGGCAAGAAACCACACAGGTTCCACCGAGATTCGAACTCAGATCGCTGGATTCAAAGCCCAGAGTGCTGACCATTACACCATGGAACCGAAACTGCTTGTTTGGTGGCCAACTGGGAAACAGATAGCTCCGTGGCAGTGGGGAAGCAGTTATACAGAGAAGTTGGAACCCAGTGATTTTTGGTCACTGGCCCGCCTCAAAAAGAGGAAATGAGTGGGAGATTTTGCCGAAACCCGGGATCGAACCAGGGACCTTTAGATCTTCAGTCTAACGCTCTCCCAACTGAGCTATTTCGGCCACAACAAGCTCCTGCTTAGCAAGCAGCGATTTCAGTGAGATCACCCTACTCTTTGTCACAGGAGAAGAGCAGAGCAGAGATGAGCCCCCAGACAATAAAAACAGCTGGCCAGTACGGGGATCGAACCCGCGACCTTGGCGTTATTAGCACCACGCTCTAACCAGCTGAGCTAACCGGCCTCCCTTCGCCATCTGTCTCTACCCGATTGAATAAAAAACTGCCTCAATGTTAGTGAACGCAACGAGACAACAAAGCTTCACGTTTTATCCCGACCAAGGGCTCGTCCGGGATTTGAACCCGGGACCTCTCGCACCCAAAGCGAGAATCATACCCCTAGACCAACGAGCCTTCCTGTGCTGGGCCGAGAAAAAAGAGCTACTCCAGCATCAATAAAAGAAGGAACATGAACTAACGTGGAAGCAATCAAAGACCTCGAGACAGTGTTAAAGGCTAACGAACGCAAGTTGACCTCTTAACTGACCTAAAAATGTGGCTGTGTCTAACATGTAGAGGGATGTTAGGGAGGACAGCTGAAACTGTCAGATGTCACTTAGACCAGCGGTTCTCAATTCCAGTCCTCGAGCCCCCTGCTCTTCACATTTTGTATGTTTCTCGTATAGCTTCAGACATTTGTTCCATTCAAACGTAAGTGCCCTGAGAAGTGGACATCACATGACATCCCTCCGTGATTCAAGTTCAAAGCGTATGTGTACGTTCAGTTCAAAGTGACTAACACAGAGGTGTACAGAGGTATACAGAGGTATATGATGTCACACTTGTCCATGTGTGAAGACGTTGCGCAGCGCAAATCCGTGAACCAATGTTCCAAAGTGAAGTAAACTTCGACGGATTTCCCCTGCTCAGGGAGTGGGGAGCAATGAACACTGTGTAGGGACCATGTCAATCGCAAGGAGCTCACTTCTAATGAGCTGATTATCCGAATCAGGTGTGCTAACAAAGAGAGACATGCAAAATATGCAGACCTTTGGGGAGCGAGGACTGGAATGGAGAACCGCTTCCTTATTCTTTAAGTCAGTGTGAGAAAAAAGAGGTGAGAAGTTGTCTGCGTGACCCGAGTGATGCAAGGTAGTCTGCATAATACAAGAATCCGCACATGCATACTGGCGTAACAAGACCGAGAAGGTCCTTTAACACAAAAGCTAAATCTCTTTGTTAATTCGACAACACAATCGCGGCCAGTGCAAAGGTGCAAGCCTAGAGGAGGGACGGCCTCTTTGCATCAAGCCGGTCATTCGCAGCTATGCTCGTCATTCTTGAAAGGCCAGGGGAATTAGCTCAAATAGTAGAGCGCTCTCTTAGCATGCGAGAGGTAGCGGGATCGATGCCCGCATTCTCCAAGTTGGCTCATGCCCTTTTACTCACACATCCCTAAATCAGTGGTTTTCAATCCTGTCCTGGAGGCATCCCTGCCCTGCACATTTTGCATTTCCCCTCATCTAACACACCAGTTTCAAATCATCAGCTCATTAATAGAGACTGCAAGACCTGATTTGGGTGTGTCTAGCACTGACGCAATGCTGCGACACTCCCACGTTAGCTTTTTTTGGGTCTCACAGCTGCCAAAAAGTATTTCAGACATGGTCCTGTGCAAATTGGTTGCAAAACATTGCCATTTTACACACAGTTCCCTAAAGCAGTGGTTTTCAAACCTGTCCTGGAGGCACCCCTGCCCTACACATTTTGAATGTTTCCCTCATCTATCACACCTGTTTCAAATCATCAACTCATTGATAGAGACCGCAAGACCTTATTTGGGTGTGTCTAATAAGGCAGACAATCAAACTGTGCAGGGCAGGGGTGCCTCCAGGACAGGTTTGAGAACCACTGCCCTAAAGAGACCGACTGGGCATTGATGCAATGCTGCCACAGTCTCTACGTTAGTTAATTTTTTTGGACTCAAAGCTGCCAAAAAGTATTTCAGACATGGTCCTGCGCAAATTGGTTGCAAAAAGTGGTCCCACCGCGATTTGAACTCGGATCACTGGATTCAGAGTGCTAACCATTACACCATGAAACCTTACCTGGAGCAGCCGTTGCTCACAGGGCCACAAAGACTGTCACCAGTGCCAAACTAGTGCTGTTTTTTTCTTTTCCTGCGGCAAGAAAGCACACAGGTTCCACCGAGATTCGGACTCAGATCGCTGGATTCAAAGCCCAGAGTGCTGACCATTACACCATGGAACCGAAACTGCTTGTTTGGTGGCCAACTGGGAAACAGATAGCTCCGTGGCAGTGGGGAAGCAGTTATACAGAGAAGTTGGAACCCAGTGATTTTTGGTCACTGGCCCGCCTCAAAAAGAGGAAATGAGTGGGAGATTTTGCCGAAACCCGGGATCGAACCAGGGACCTTTAGATCTTCAGTCTAACGCTCTCCCAACTGAGCTATTTCGGCCACAACAAGCTCCTGCTTAGCAAGCAGGGATTTCAGTGAGATCACCCTACTCTTTGTCACAGGAGAAGAGCAGAGCAGAGATGAGCCCCCAGACAATAAAAACAGCTGGCCAGTACGGGGATCGAACCCGCGACCTTGGCGTTATTAGCACCACGCTCTAACCAGCTGAGCTAACCGGCCTCCCCTCGCCATCTGTCTCTACCCGATTGAATAAAACACTGCCTCAATGTTAGTGAACGCAACGAGACAACAAAGCTTCACGTTTTATCCCGACCAAGGGCTCGTCCGGGATTTGAACCCGGGACCTCTCGCACCCAAAGCGAGA
Source organism: Carassius gibelio (assembly GCF_023724105.1). Classification (NCBI taxonomy): domain Eukaryota; kingdom Metazoa; phylum Chordata; class Actinopteri; order Cypriniformes; family Cyprinidae; genus Carassius; species Carassius gibelio. The sequence continues at coordinate 52,754,683 of NC_068417.1, forward strand.
ATCATACCCCTAGACCAACGAGCCTTCCTGTGCTGGGCCGAGAAAAAAGAGCTACTGCAGCATCAATAAAAGAAGGAACATGAACTAACGTGGAAGCAATCAAAGACCTCGAGACAGTGTTAAAGGCTAACGAACGCAAGTTGACCTCTTAACTGACCTAAAAATGTGGCTGTGTCTAACATGTAGAGGGATGTTAGGGAGGACAGCTGAAACTGTCAGATGTCACTTAGACCAGCGGTTCTCAATTCCAGTCCTCGAGCCCCCTGCTCTTCACATTTTGTATGTTTCTCGTATAGCTTCAGACATTTGTTCCATTCAAACGTAAGTGCCCTGAGAAGTGGACATCACATGACATCCCTCCGTGATTCAAGTTCAAAGCGTATGTGTACGTTCAGTTCAAAGTGACTAACACAGAGGTGTACAGAGGTATACAGAGGTATATGATGTCACACTTGTCCATGTGTGAAGACGTTGCGCAGCGCAAATCCGTGAACCAATGTTCCAAAGTGAAGTAAACTTCGACGGATTTCCCCTGCTCAGGGAGTGGGGAGCAATGAACACTGTGTAGGGACCATGTCAATCGCAAGGAGCTCACTTCTAATGAGCTGATTATCCGAATCAGGTGTGCTAACAAAGAGAGACATGCAAAATATGCAGACCTTTGGGGAGCGAGGACTGGAATGGAGAACCGCTTCCTTATTCTTTAAGTCAGTGTGAGAAAAAAGAGGTGAGAAGTTGTCTGCGTGACCCGAGTGATGCAAGGTAGTCTGCATAATACAAGAATTCGCACATGCATACTGGCGTAACAAGACCGAGAAGGTCCTTTAACACAAAAGCTAAATCACTTTGTTAATTCGACAACACAATCGCGGCCAGTGCAAAGGTGCAAGCCTAGAGGAGGGACGGCCTCTTTGCATCAAGCCGGTCATTCACAGCTATGCTCGTCATTCTTGAAAGGCCAGGGGAATTAGCTCAAATGGTAGAGCGCTCGCTTAGCATGCGAGAGGTAGCGGGATCGATGCCCGCATTCTCCAAGTTGGCTCATGCCCTTTTACTCACACATCCCTAAATCAGGGGTTTTCAATCCTGTCCTGGAGGCATCCCTGCCCTGCACATTTTGCATTTCCCCTCATCTAACACACCAGTTTCAAATCATCAGCTCATTAATAGAGACTGCAAGACCTGATTTGGGTGTGTCTAGCACTGACGCAATGCTGCGACACTCCCACGTTAGCTTTTTTTGGGTCTCACAGCTGCCAAAAAGTATTTCAGACATGGTCCTGTGCAAATTGGTTGCAAAACATTGCCATTTTACACACAGTTCCCTAAAGCAGTGGTTTTCAAACCTGTCCTGGAGGCACCCCTGCCCTACACATTTTGAATGTTTCCCTCATCTATCACACCTGTTTCAAATCATCAACTCATTGATAGAGACCGCAAGACCTTATTTGGGTGTGTCTAATAAGGCAGACAATCAAACTGTGCAGGGCAGGGGTGCCTCCAGGACAGGTTTGAGAACCACTGCCCTAAAGAGACCGACTGGGCATTGATGCAATGCTGCCACAGTCTCTACGTTAGTTAATTTTTTTGGACTCAAAGCTGCCAAAAAGTATTTCAGACATGGTCCTGCGCAAATTGGTTGCAAAAAGTGGTCCCACCGCGATTTGAACTCGGATCACTGGATTCAGAGTGCTAACCATTACACCATGAAACCTTACCCGGAGCAGCCGTTGCTCACAGGGCCACAAAGACTGTCACCAGTGCCAAACTAGTGCTGTTTTTTTCTTTTCCTGCGGCAAGAAACCACACAGGTTCCACCGAGATTCGAACTCAGATCGCTGGATTCAAAGCCCAGAGTGCTGACCATTACACCATGGAACCGAAACTGCTTGTTTGGTGGCCAACTGGGAAACAGATAGCTCCGTGGCAGTGGGGAAGCAGTTATACAGAGAGGTTGGAACCCAGTGATTTTTGGTCACTGGCCCGCCTCAAAAAGAGGAAATGAGTGGGAGATTTTGCCGAAACCCGGGATCGAACCAGGGACCTTTAGATCTTCAGTCTAACGCTCTCCCAACTGAGCTATTTCGGCCACAACAAGCTCCTGCTTAGCAAGCAGGGATTTCAGTGAGATCACCCTACTCTTTGTCACAGGAGAAGAGCAGAGCAGAGATGAGCCCCCAGACAATAAAAACAGCTGGCCAGTACGGGGATCGAACCCGCGACCTTGGCGTTATTAGCACCACGCTCTAACCAGCTGAGCTAACCGGCCTCCCTTCGCCATCTGTCTCTACCCGATTGAATAAATCACTGCCTCAATGTTAGTGAACGCAACGAGACAACAAAGCTTCACGTTTTATCCCGACCAAGGGCTCGTCCGGGATTTGAACCCGGGACCTCTCGCACCCAAAGCGAGAATCATACCCCTAGACCAACGAGCCTTCCTGTGCTGGGCCGAGAAAAAAGAGCTACTCCAGCATCAATAAAAGAAGGAACATGAACTAACGTGGAAGCAATCAAAGACCTCGAGACAGTGTTAAAGGCTAACGAACGCAAGTTGGCCTCTTAACTGACCTAAAAATGTGGCTGTGTCTAACATGTAGAGGGATGTTAGGGAGGACAGCTGAAACTGTCAGATGTCACTTAGACCAGCGGTTCTCAATTCCAGTCCTCGAGCCCCCTGCTCTTCACATTTTGTATGTTTCTCGTATAGCTTCAGACATTTGTTCCATTCAAACGTAAGTGCCCTGAGAAGTGGACATCACATGACATCCGTCCGTGATTCAAGTTCAAAGCGTATGTGTACGTTCAGTTCAAAGTGACTAACACAGAGGTGTACAGAGGTATACAGAGGTATATGATGTCACACTTGTCCATGTGTGAAGACGTTGCGCAGCGCAAATCCGTGAACCAATGTTCCAAAGTGAAGTAAACTTCGACGGATTTCCCCTGCTCAGGGAGTGGGGAGCAATGAACACTGTGTAGGGACCATGTCAATCGCAAGGAGCTCACTTCTAATGAGCTGATTATCCGAATCAGGTGTGCTAACAAAGAGAGACATGCAAAATATGCAGACCTTTGGGGAGCGAGGACTGGAATGGAGAACCGCTTCCTTATTCTTTAAGTCAGTGTGAGAAAAAAGAGGTGAGAAGTTGTCTGCGTGACCCGAGTGATGCAAGGTAGTCTGCATAATACAAGAATCCGCACATGCATACTGGCGTAACAAGACCGAGAAGGTCCTTTAACACAAAAGCTAAATCTCTTTGTTAATTCGACAACACAATCGCGGCCAGTGCAAAGGTGCAAGCCTAGAGGAGGGACGGCCTCTTTGCATCAAGCCGGTCATTCGCAGCTATGCTCGTCATTCTTGAAAGGCCAGGGGAATTAGCTCAAATGGTAGAGCGCTCGCTTAGCATGCGAGAGGTAGCGGGATCGATGCCCGCATTCTCCAAGTTGTCTCATTCCCTTTCACTCACACATCCCTAAATCAGTGGTTTTCAATCCTGTCCTGGAGGCATCCCTGCCCTGCACATTTTGCATTTCCCCTCATCTAACACACCAGTTTCAAATCATCAGCTCATTAATAGAGACTGCAAGACCTGATTTGGGTGTGTCTAGCACTGACGCAATGCTGCGACACTCCAACGTTAGCTTTTTTTGGGTCTCACAGCTGCCAAAAAGTATTTCAGACATGGTCCTGTGCAAATTGGTTGCAAAACATTGCCATTTTACACACAGTTCCCTAAAGCAGTGGTTTTCAAACCTGTCCTGGAGGCACCCCTGCCCTACACATTTTGAATGTTTCCCTCATCTATCACACCTGTTTCAAATCACCAACTCATTGATAGAGACCGCAAGACCTTATTTGGGTGTGTCTAATAAGGCAGACAATCAAACTGTGCAGGGCAGGGGTGCCTCCAGGACAGGTTTGAGAACCACTGCCCTAAAGAGACCGACTGGGCATTGATGCAATGCTGCCACAGTCTCTACGTTAGTTAATTTTTTTGGACTCAAAGCTGCCAAAAAGTATTTCAGACATGGTCCTGCGCAAATTGGTTGCAAAAAGTGGTCCCACCGCGATTTGAACTCGGATCACTGGATTCAGAGTGCTAACCATTACACCATGAAACCTTACCTGGAGCAGCCGTTGCTCACAGGGCCACAAAGACTGTCACCAGTGCCAAACTAGTGCTGTTTTTTTCTTTTCCTGCGGCAAGAAACCACACAGGTTCCACCGAGATTCGAACTCAGATCGCTGGATTCAAAGCCCAGAGTGCTGACCATTACACCATGGAACCGAAACTGCTTGTTTGGTGGCCAACTGGGAAACAGATAGCTCCGTGGCAGTGGGGAAGCAGTTATACAGAGAAATTGGAACCCAGTGATTTTTGGTCACTGGCCCACCTCAAAAAGAGGAAATGAGTGGGAGATTTTGCCGAAACCCAGCGCAAATCCGTGAACCAATGTTCCAAAGTGAAGTAAACTTCGACGGATTTCCCCTGCTCAGGGAGTGGGGAGCAATGAACACTGTGTAGGGACCATGTCAATCGCAAGGAGCTCACTTCTAATGAGCTGATTATCCGAATCAGGTGTGCTAACAAAGAGAGACATGCAAAATATGCAGACCTTTGGGGAGCGAGGACTGGAATGGAGAACCGCTTCCTTATTCTTTAAGTCAGTGTGAGAAAAAAGAGGTGAGAAGTTGTCTGCGTGACCCGAGTGATGCAAGGTAGTCTGCATAATACAAGAATCCGCACATGCATACTGGCGTAACAAGACCGAGAAGGTCCTTTAACACAAAAGCTAAATCTCTTTGTTAATTCGACAACACAATCGCGGCCAGTGCAAAGGTGCAAGCCTAGAGGAGGGACGACCTCTTTGCATCAAGCCGGTCATTCGCAGCTATGCTCGTCATTTTTGAAAGGCCAGGGGAATTAGCTCAAATGGTAGAGCGCTCGCTTAGCATGCGAGAGGTAGCGGGATCGATGCCCGCATTCTCCAAGTTGTCTCATTCCCTTTTACTCACACATCCCTCAATCAGTGGTTTTCAATCCTGTCCTGGAGGCATCCCTGCCCTGCACATTTTGCATTTCCCCTCATCTAACACACCAGTTTCAAATCATCAGCTCATTAATAGAGACTGCAAGACCTGAAATTGGTTGCAAAAAGTGGTCCCACCGCGATTTGAACTCGGATCACTGGATTCAGAGTGCTAACCATTACACCATGAAACCTTACCTGGAGCAGCCGTTGCTCACAGGGCCACAAAGACTGTCACCAGTGCCAAACTAGTGCTGTTTTTTTCTTTTCCTGCGGCAAGAAACCACACAGGTTCCACCGAGATTCGAACTCAGATCGCTGGATTCAAAGCCCAGAGTGCTGACCATTACACCATGGAACCGAAACTGCTTGTTTGGTGGCCAACTGGGAAACAGATAGCTCCGTGGCAGTGGGGAAGCAGTTATACAGAGAAGTTGGAACCCAGTGATTTTTGGTCACTGGCCCGCCTCAAAAAGAGGAAATGAGTGGGAGATTTTGCCGAAACCCGGGATCGAACCAGGGACCTTTAGATCTTCAGTCTAACGCTCTCCCAACTGAGCTATTTCGGCCACAACAAGCTCCTGCTTAGCAAGCAGCGATTTCAGTGAGATCACCCTACTCTTTGTCACAGGAGAAGAGCAGAGCAGAGATGAGCCCCCAGACAATAAAAACAGCTGGCCAGTACGGGGATCGAACCCGCGACCTTGGCGTTATTAGCACCACGCTCTAACCAGCTGAGCTAACCGGCCTCCCTTCGCCATCTGTCTCTACCCGATTGAATAAAAAACTGCCTCAATGTTAGTGAACGCAACGAGACAACAAAGCTTCACGTTTTATCCCGACCAAGGGCTCGTCCGGGATTTGAACCCGGGACCTCTCGCACCCAAAGCGAGAATCATACCCCTAGACCAACGAGCCTTCCTGTGCTGGGCCGAGAAAAAAGAGCTACTCCAGCATCAATAAAAGAAGGAACATGAACTAACGTGGAAGCAATCAAAGACCTCGAGACAGTGTTAAAGGCTAACGAACGCAAGTTGACCTCTTAACTGACCTAAAAATGTGGCTGTGTCTAACATGTAGAGGGATGTTAGGGAGGACAGCTGAAACTGTCAGATGTCACTTAGACCAGCGGTTCTCAATTCCAGTCCTCGAGCCCCCTGCTCTTCACATTTTGTATGTTTCTCGTATAGCTTCAGACATTTGTTCCATTCAAACGTAAGTGCCCTGAGAAGTGGACATCACATGACATCCCTCCGTGATTCAAGTTCAAAGCGTATGTGTACGTTCAGTTCAAAGTGACTAACACAGAGGTGTACAGAGGTATACAGAGGTATATGATGTCACACTTGTCCATGTGTGAAGACGTTGCGCAGCGCAAATCCGTGAACCAATGTTCCAAAGTGAAGTAAACTTCGACGGATTTCCCCTGCTCAGGGAGTGGGGAGCAATGAACACTGTGTAGGGACCATGTCAATCGCAAGGAGCTCACTTCTAATGAGCTGATTATCCGAATCAGGTGTGCTAACAAAGAGAGACATGCAAAATATGCAGACCTTTGGGGAGCGAGGACTGGAATGGAGAACCGCTTCCTTATTCTTTAAGTCAGTGTGAGAAAAAAGAGGTGAGAAGTTGTCTGCGTGACCCGAGTGATGCAAGGTAGTCTGCATAATACAAGAATCCGCACATGCATACTGGCGTAACAAGACCGAGAAGGTCCTTTAACACAAAAGCTAAATCTCTTTGTTAATTCGACAACACAATCGCGGCCAGTGCAAAGGTGCAAGCCTAGAGGAGGGACGGCCTCTTTGCATCAAGCCGGTCATTCGCAGCTATGCTCGTCATTCTTGAAAGGCCAGGGGAATTAGCTCAAATGGTAGAGTGCTCGCTTAGCATGCGAGAGGTAGCGGGATCGATGCCCGCATTCTCCAAGTTGTCTCATTCCCTTTTACTCACACATCCCTAAATCAGTGGTTTTCAATCCTGTCCTGGAGGCATCCCTGCCCTGCACATTTTGCATTTCCCCTAATCTAACACACCAGTTTCAAATCATCAGCTCATTAATAGAGACTGCAAGACCTGATTTGGGTGTGTCTAGCACTGACGCAATGCTGCGACACTCCAACGTTAGCTTTTTTTGGGTCTCACAGCTGCCAAAAAGTATTTCAGACATGGTCCTGTGCAAATTGGTTGCAAAACATTGCCATTTTACACACAGTTCCCTAAAGCAGTGGTTTTCAAACCTGTCCTGGAGGCACCCCTGCCCTACACATTTTGAATGTTTCCCTCATCTATCACACCTGTTTCAAATCATCAACTCATTGATAGAGACCGCAAGACCTTATTTGGGTGTGTCTAATAAGGCAGACAATCAAACTGTGCAGGGCAGGGGTGCCTCCAGGACAGGTTTGAGAACCACTGCCCTAAAGAGACCGACTGGGCATTGATGCAATGCTGCCACAGTCTCTACGTTAGTTAATTTTTTTGGACTCAAAGCTGCCAAAAAGTATTTCAGACATGGTCCTGCGCAAATTGGTTGCAAAAAGTGGTCCCACCGCGATTTGAACTCGGATCACTGGATTCAGAGTGCTAACCATTACACCATGAAACCTTACCTGGAGCAGCCGTTGCTCACAGGGCCACAAAGACTGTCACCAGTGCCAAACTAGTGCTGTTTTTTTCTTTTCCTGCGGCAAGAAACCACACAGGTTCCACCGAGATTCGAACTCAGATCGCAGACAATAAAAACAGCTGGCCAGTACGGGGATCGAACCCGCGACCTTGGCGTTATTAGCACCACGCTCTAACCAGCTGAGCTAACCGGCCTCCCCTCGCCATCTGTCTCTACCCGATTGAATAAAACACTGCCTCAATGTTAGTGAACGCAACGAGACAACAAAGCTTCACGTTTTATCCCGACCAAGGGCTCGTCCGGGATTTGAACCCGGGACCTCTCGCACCCAAAGCGAGAATCATACCCCTAGACCAACGAGCCTTCCTGTGCTGGGCCGAGAAAAAAGAGCTACTGCAGCATCAATAAAAGAAGGAACATGAACTAACGTGGAAGCAATCAAAGACCTCGAGACAGTGTTAAAGGCTAACGAACGCAAGTTGACCTCTTAACTGACCTAAAAATGTGGCTGTGTCTAACATGTAGAGGGATGTTAGGGAGGACAGCTGAAACTGTCAGATGTCACTTAGACCAGCGGTTCTCAATTCCAGTCCTCGAGCCCCCTGCTCTTCACATTTTGTATGTTTCTCGTATAGCTTCAGACATTTGTTCCATTCAAACGTAAGTGCCCTGAGAAGTGGACATCACATGACATCCCTCCGTGATTCAAGTTCAAAGCGTATGTGTACGTTCAGTTCAAAGTGACTAACACAGAGGTGTACAGAGGTATATGATGTCACACTTGTCCATGTGTGAAGACGTTGCGCAGCGCAAATCCGTGAACCAATGTTCCAAAGTGAAGTAAACTTCGACGGATTTCCCCTGCTCAGGGAGTGGGGAGCAATGAACACTGTGTAGGGACCATGTCAATCGCAAGGAGCTCACTTCTAATGAGCTGATTATCCGAATCAGGTGTGCTAACAAAGAGAGACATGCAAAATATGCAGACCTTTGGGGAGCGAGGACTGGAATGGAGAACCGCTTCCTTATTCTTTAAGTCAGTGTGAGAAAAAAGAGGTGAGAAGTTGTCTGCGTGACCCGAGTGATGCAAGGTAGTCTGCATAATACAAGAATCCGCACATGCATACTGGCGTAACAAGACCGAGAAGGTCCTTTAACACAAAAGCTAAATCTCTTTGTTAATTCGACAACACAATCGCGGCCAGTGCAAAGGTGCAAGCCTAGAGGAGGGACGGCCTCTTTGCATCAAGCCGGTCATTCGCAGCTATGCTCGTCATTCTTGAAAGGCCAGGGGAATTAGCTCAAATGGTAGAGCGCTCGCTTAGCATGCGAGCGGTAGCGGGATCGATGCCCGCATTCTCCAAGTTGTCTCATTCCCTTTTACTCACACATCCCTAAATCAGTGGTTTTCAATCCTGTCCTGGAGGCATCCCTGCCCTGCACATTTTGCATTTCCCCTCATCTAACACACCAGTTTCAAATCATCAGCTCATTAATAGAGACTGCAAGACCTGATTTGGGTGTGTCTAGCACTGACGCAATGCTGCGACACTCCAACGTTAGCTTTTTTTGGGTCTCACAGCTGCCAAAAAGTATTTCAGACATGGTCCTGTGCAAATTGGTTGCAAAACATTGCCATTTTACACACAGTTCCCTAAAGCAGTGGTTTTCAAACCTGTCCTGGAGGCACCCCTGCCCTACACATTTTGAATGTTTCCCTCATCTATCACACCTGTTTCAAATCATCAACTCATTGATAGAGACCGCAAGACCTTATTTGGGTGTGTCTAATAAGGCAGACAATCAAACTGTGCAGGGCAGGGGTGCCTCCAGGACAGGTTTGAGAACCACTGCCCTAAAGAGACCGACTGGGCATTGATGCAATGCTGCCACAGTCTCTACGTTAGTTAATTTTTTTGGACTCAAAGCTGCCAAAAAGTATTTCAGACATGGTCCTGCGCAAATTGGTTGCAAAAAGTGGTCCCACCGCGATTTGAACTCGGATCACTGGATTCAGAGTGCTAACCATTACACCATGAAACCTTACCTGGAGCAGCCGTTGCTCACAGGGCCACAAAGACTGTCACCAGTGCCAAACTAGTGCTGTTTTTTTCTTTTCCTGCGGCAAGAAACCACACAGGTTCCACCGAGATTCGAACTCAGATCGCTGGATTCAAAGCCCAGAGTGCTGACCATTACACCATGGAACCGAAACTGCTTGTTTGGTGGCCAACTGGGAAACAGATAGCTCCGTGGCAGTGGGGAAGCAGTTATACAGAGAAGTTGGAACCCAGTGATTTTTGGTCACTGGCCCGCCTCAAAAAGAGGAAATGAGTGGGAGATTTTGCCGAAACCCGGGATCGAACCAGGGACCTTTAGATCTTCAGTCTAACGCTCTCCCAACTGAGCTATTTCGGCCACAACAAGCTCCTGCTTAGCAAGCAGGGATTTCAGTGAGATCACCCTACTCTTTGTCACAGGAGAAGAGCAGAGCAGAGATGAGCCCCCAGACAATAAAAACAGCTGGCCAGTACGGGGATCGAACCCGCGACCTTGGCGTTATTAGCACCACGCTCTAACCAGCTGAGCTAACCGGCCTCCCTTCGCCATCTGTCTCTACCCGATTGAATAAAAAACTGCCTCAATGTTAGTGAACGCAACGAGACAACAAATCTTCACGTTTTATCCCGACCAAGGGCTCGTCCGGGATTTGAACCCGGGACCTCTCGCACCCAAAGCGAGAATCATACCCCTAGACCAACGAGCCTTCCTGTGCTGCGCCGAGAAAAAAGAGCTACTCCAGCATCAATAAAAGAAGGAACATGAACTAACGTGGAAGCAATCAAAGACCTCGAGACAGTGTTAAAGGCTAACGAACGCAAGTTGGCCTCTTAACTGACCTAAAAATGTGGCTGTGTCTAACATGTAGAGGGATGTTAGGGAGGACAGCTGAAACTGTCAGATGTCACTTAGACCAGCGGTTCTCAATTCCAGTCCTCGAGCCCCCTGCTCTTCACATTTTGTATGTTTCTCGTATAGCTTCAGACATTTGTTCCATTCAAACGTAAGTGCCCTGAGAAGTGGACATCACATGACATCCGTCCGTGATTCAAGTTCAAAGCGTATGTGTACGTTCAGTTCAAAGTGACTAACACAGAGGTGTACAGAGGTATACAGAGGTATATGATGTCACACTTGTCCATGTGTGAAGACGTTGCGCAGCGCAAATCCGTGAACCAATGTTCCAAAGTGAAGTAAACTTCGACGGATTTCCCCTGCTCAGGGAGTGGGGAGCAATGAACACTGTGTAGGGACCATGTCAATCGCAAGGAGCTCACTTCTAATGAGCTGATTATCCGAATCAGGTGTGCTAACAAAGAGAGACATGCAAAATATGCAGACCTTTGGGGAGCGAGGACTGGAATGGAGAACCGCTTCCTTATTCTTTAAGTCAGTGTGAGAAAAAAGAGGTGAGAAGTTGTCTGCGTGACCCGAGTGATGCAAGGTAGTCTGCATAATACAAGAATCCGCACATGCATACTGGCGTAACAAGACCGAGAAGGTCCTTTAACACAAAAGCTAAATCTCTTTGTTAATTCGACAACACAATCGCGGCCAGTGCAAAGGTGCAAGCCTAGAGGAGGGACGGCCTCTTTGCATCAAGCCGGTCATTCGCAGCTATGCTCGTCATTCTTGAAAGGCCATGGGAATTAGCTCAAATGGTAGAGCGCTCGCTTAGCATGCGAGAGGTAGCGGGATCGATGCCCGCATTCTCCAAGTTGTCTCATTCCCTTTCACTCACACATCCCTAAATCAGTGGTTTTCAATCCTGTCCTGGAGGCATCCCTGCCCTGCACATTTTGCATTTCCCCTCATCTAACACACCAGTTTCAAATCATCAGCTCATTAATAGAGACTGCAAGACCTGATTTGGGTGTGTCTAGCACTGACGCAATGCTGCGACACTCCAACGTTAGCTTTTTTTGGGTCTCACAGCTGCCAAAAAGTATTTCAGACATGGTCCTGTGCAAATTGGTTGCAAAACATTGCCATTTTACACACAGTTCCCTAAAGCAGTGGTTTTCAAACCTGTCCTGGAGGCACCCCTGCCCTACACATTTTGAATGTTTCCCTCATCTATCACACCTGTTTCAAATCACCAACTCATTGATAGAGACCGCAAGACCTTATTTGGGTGTGTCTAATAAGGCAGACAATCAAACTGTGCAGGGCAGGGGTGCCTCCAGGACAGGTTTGAGAACCACTGCCCTAAAGAGACCGACTGGGCATTGATGCAATGCTGCCACAGTCTCTACGTTAGTTAATTTTTTTGGACTCAAAGCTGCCAAAAAGTATTTCAGACATGGTCCTGCGCAAATTGGTTGCAAAAAGTGGTCCCACCGCGATTTGAACTCGGATCACTGGATTCAGAGTGCCAACCATTACACCATGAAACCTTACCTGGAGCAGCCGTTGCTCACAGGGCCACAAAGACTGTCACCAGTGCCAAACTAGTGCTGTTTTTTTCTTTTCCTGCGGCAAGAAACCACACAGGTTCCACCGAGATTCGAACTCAGATCGCTGGATTCAAAGCCCAGAGTGCTGACCATTACACCATGGAACCGAAACTGCTTGTTTGGTGGCCAACTGGGAAACAGATAGCTCCGTGGCAGTGGGGAAGCAGTTATACAGAGAAGTTGGAACCCAGTGATTTTTGGTCACTGGCCCACCTCAAAAAGAGGAAATGAGTGGGAGATTTTGCCGAAACCCGGGATCGAACCAGGGACCTTTAGATCTTCAGTCTAACGCTCTCCCAACTGAGCTATTTCGGCCACAACAAGCTCCTGCTTAGCAAGCAGGGATTTCAGTGAGATCACCCTACTCTTTGTCACAGGAGAAGAGCAGAGCAGAGATGAGCCCCCAGACAATAAAAACAGCTGGCCAGTACGGGGATCGAACCCGCGACCTTGGCGTTATTAGCACCACGCTCTAACCAGCTGAGCTAACCGGCCTCCCTTCGCCATCTGTCTCTACCCGATTGAATAAAAAACTGCCTCAATGTTAGTGAACGCAACGAGACAACAAAGCTTCACGTTTTATCCGACCAAGGGCTCGTCCGGGATTTGAACTCGGGACCTCTCGCACCCAAAGCGAGAATCATACCCCTAGACCAACGAGCCTTCCTGTGCTGGGCCGAGAAAAAAGAGCTACTCCAGCATCAATAAAAGAAGGAACATGAACTAACGTGGAAGCAATCAAAGACCTCGAGACAGTGTTAAAGGCTAACGAACGCAAGTTGGCCTCTTAACTGACCTAAAAATGTGGCTGTGTCTAACATGTAGAGGGATGTTAGGGAGGACAGCTGAAACTGTCAGATGTCACTTAGACCAGCGGTTCTCAATTCCAGTCCTCGAGCCCCCTGCTCTTCACATTTTGTATGTTTCTCGTATAGCTTCAGACATTTGTTCCATTCAAACGTAAGTGCCCTGAGAAGTGGACATCACATGACATCCCTCCGTGATTCAAGTTCAAAGCGTATGTGTACGTTCAGTTCAAAGTGACTAACACAGAGGTGTACAGAGGTATATGATGTCACACTTGTCCATGTGTGAAGACGTTGCGCAGCGCAAATCCGTGAACCAATGTTCCAAAGTGAAGTAAACTTCGACAGATTTCCCCTGCTCAGGGAGTGGGGAGCAATGAACACTGTGTAGGGACCATGTCAATCGCAAGGAGCTCACTTCTAATGAGCTGATTATCCGAATCAGGTGTGCTAACAAAGAGAGACATGCAAAATATGCAGACCTTTGGGGAGCGAGGACTGGAATGGAGAACCGCTTCCTTATTCTTTAAGTCAGTGTGAGAAAAAAGAGGTGAGAAGTTGTCTGCGTGACCCGAGTGATGCAAGGTAGTCTGCATAATACAAGAATCCGCACATGCATATTGGCGTAACAAGACCGAGAAGGTCCTTTAACACAAAAGCTAAATCTCTTTGTTAATTCGACAACACAATCGCGGCCAGTGCAAAGGTGCAAGCCTAGAGGAGGGACGGCCTCTTTGCATCAAGCCGGTCATTCGCAGCTATGCTCGTCATTCTTGAAAGGCCAGGGGAATTAGCTCAAATGGTAGAGCGCTCGCTTAGCATGCGAGAGGTAGCGGGATCGATGCCCGCATTCTCCAAGTTGGCTCATGCCCTTTTACTCACACATCCCTAAATCAGTGGTTTTCAATCCTGTCCTGGAGGCATCCCTGCCCTGCACATTTTGCATTTCCCCTCATCTAACACACCAGTTTCAAATCATCAGCTCATTAATAGAGACTGCAAGACCTGATTTGGGTGTGTCTAGCACTGACGCAATGCTGCGACACTCCAACGTTAGCTTTTTTTGGGTCTCACAGCTGCCAAAAAGTATTTCAGACATGGTCCTGTGCAAATTGGTTGCAAAACATTGCCATTTTACACACAGTTCCCTAAAGCAGTGGTTTTCAAACCTGTCCTGGAGGCACCCCTGCCCTACACATTTTGAATGTTTCCCTCATCTATCACACCTGTTTCAAATCATCAACTCATTGATAGAGACCGCAAGACCTTATTTGGGTGTGTCTAATAAGGCAGACAATCAAACTGTGCAGGGCAGGGGTGCCTCCAGGACAGGTTTGAGAACCACTGCCCTAAAGAGACCGACTGGGCATTGATGCAATGCTGCCACAGTCTCTACGTTAGTTAATTTTTTTGGACTCAAAGCTGCCAAAAAGTATTTCAGACATGGTCCTGCGCAAATTGGTTGCAAAAAGTGGTCCCACCGCGATTTGAACTCGGATCACTGGATTCAGAGTGCTAACCATTACACCATGAAACCTTACCTGGAGCAGCCGTTGCTCACAGGGCCACAAAGACTGTCACCAGTGCCAAACTAGTGCTGTTTTTTCTTTTCCTGCGGCAAGAAACCACACAGGTTCCACCGAGATTCGAACTCAGATCGCTGGATTCAAAGCCCAGAGTGCTGACCATGGAACCGAAACTGCTTGTTTGGTGGCCAACTGGGAAACAGATAGCTCCGTGGCAGTGGGGAAGCAGTTATACAGAGAAGTTGGAACCCAGTGATTTTTGGTCACTGGCCCGCCTCAAAAAGAGGAAATGAGTGGGAGATTTTGCCGAAACCCGGGATCGAACCAGGGACCTTTAGATCTTCAGTCTAAAGCTCTCCCAACTGAGCTATTTCGGCCACAACAAGCTCCTGCTTAGCAAACAGGGATTTCAGTGAGATCACCCTACTCTTTGTCACAGGAGAAGAGCAGAGCAGAGATGAGCCCCCAGACAATAAAAACAGCTGGCCAGTACGGGGATCGAACCCGCGACCTTGGCGTTATTAGCACCACGCTCTAACCAGCTGAGCTAACCGGCCTCCCTTCGCCATCTGTCTCTACCCGATTGAATAAAACACTGCCTCAATGTTAGTGAACGCAACGAGACAACAAAGCTTCACGTTTTATCCCGACCAAGGGCTCGTCCGGGATTTGAACCCGGGACCTCTCGCACCCAAAGCGAGAATCATACCCCTAGACCAACGAGCCTTCCTGTGCTGGGCCGAGAAAAAAGAGCTACTGCAGCATCAATAAAAGAAGGAACATGAACTAACGTGGAAGCAATCAAAGACCTCGAGACAGTGTTAAAGGCTAACGAACGCAAGTTGGCCTCTTAACTGACCAAAAAATGTGGCTGTGTCTAACATGTAGAGGGATGTTAGGGAGGACAGCTGAAACTGTCAGATGTCACTTAGACCAGCGGTTCTCAATTCCAGTCCTCGAGCCCCCTGCTCTTCACATTTTGTATGTTTCTCGTATAGCTTCAGACATTTGTTCCATTCAAACGTAAGTGCCTGGAGAAGTGGACATCACATGACATCCCTCCGTGATTCAAGTTCAAAGCGTATGTGTACGTTCAGTTCAAAGTGACTAACACAGAGGTGTACAGAGGTATACAGAGGTATATGATGTCACACTTGTCCATGTATGAAGACGTTGCGCAGCGCAAATCCGTGAACCAATGTTCCAAAGTGAAGTAAACTTCGACGGATTTCCCCTGCTCAGGGAGTGGGGAGCAATGAACACTGTGTAGGGACCATGTCAATCGCAAGGAGCTCACTTCTAATGAGCTGATTATCCGAATCAGGTGTGCTAACAAAGAGAGACATGCAAAATATGCAGACCTTTGGGGAGCGAGGACTGGAATGGAGAACCGCTTCCTTATTCTTTAAGTCAGTGTGAGAAAAAAGAGGTGAGAAGTTGTCTGCGTGACCCGAGTGATGCAAGGTAGTCTGCATAATACAAGAATCCGCACATGCATACTGGCGTAACAAGACCGAGAAGGTCCTTTAACACAAAAGCTAAATCTCTTTGTTAATTCGACAACACAATCGCGGCCAGTGCAAAGGTGCAAGCCTAGAGGAGGGACGGCCTCTTTGCATCAAGCCGGTCATTCGCAGCTATGCTCGTCATTCTTGAAAGGCCAGGGGAATTAGCTCAAATGGTAGAGCGCTCGCTTAGCATGCGAGAGGTAGTGGGATCGATGCCCGCATTCTCCAAGTTGGCTCATGCCCTTTTACTCACACATCCCTAAATCAGGGGTTTTCAATCCTGTCCTGGAGGCATCCCTGCCCTACACATTTTGAATGTTTCCCTCATCTATCACACCTGTTTCAAATCATCAACTCATTGATAGAGACCGCAAGACCTTATTTGGGTGTGTCTAATAAGGCAGACAATCAAACTGTGCAGGGCAGGGGTGCCTCCAGGACAGGTTTGAGAACCACTGCCCTAAAGAGACCGACTGGGCATTGATGCAATGCTGCCACAGTCTCTACGTTAGTTAATTTTTTTGGACTCAAAGCTGCCAAAAAGTATTTCAGACATGGTCCTGCGCAAATTGGTTGCAAAAAGTGGTCCCACCGCGATTTGAACTCGGATCACTGGATTCAGAGTGCTAACCATTACACCATGAAACCTTACCCGGAGCAGCCGTTGCTCACAGGGCCACAAAGACTGTCACCAATGCCAAACTAGTGCTGTTTTTTTCTTTTCCTGCGGCAAGAAACCACACAGGTTCCACCGAGATTCGAACTCAGATCGCTGGATTCAAAGCCCAGAGTGCTGACCATTACACCATGGAACCGAAACTGCTTGTTTGGTGGCCAACTGGGAAACAGATAGCTCCGTGGCAGTGGGGAAGCAGTTATACAGAGAGGTTGGAACCCAGTGATTTTTGGTCACTGGCCCGCCTCAAAAAGAGGAAATGAGTGGGAGATTTTGCCGAAACCCGGGATCGAACCAGGGACCTTTAGATCTTCAGTCTAACGCTCTCCCAACTGAGCTATTTCGGCCACAACAAGCTCCTGCTTAGCAAGCAGGGATTTCAGTGAGATCACCCTACTCTTTGTCACAGGAGAAGAGCAGAGCAGAGATGAGCCCCCAGACAATAAAAACAGCTGGCCAGTACGGGGATCGAACCCGCGACCTTGGCGTTATTAGCACCACGCTCTAACCAGCTGAGCTAATATTATAGCCGATTGAATAAAACACTGCCTCAATGTTAGTGAACGCAACGAGACAACAAAGCTTCACGTTTTATCCCGACCAAGGGCTCGTCCAGGATTTGAACCCGGGACCTCTCGCACCCAAAGCGAGAATCATACCCCTAGACCAACGAGCCTTCCTGTGCTGGGCCGAGAAAAAAGAGCTACTGCAGCATCAATAAAAGAAGGAACATGAACTAACGTGGAAGCAATCAAAGACCTCGAGACAGTGTTAAAGGCTAACGAACGCAAGTTGGCCTCTTAACTGACCAAAAAATGTGGCTGTGTCTAACATGTAGAGGGATGTTAGGGAGGACAGCTGAAACTGTCAGATGTCACTTAGACCAGCGGTTCTCAATTCCAGTCCTCGAGCCCCCTGCTCTTCACATTTTGTATGTTTCTCGTATAGCTTCAGACATTTGTTCCATTCAAACGTAAGTGCCCTGAGAAGTGGACATCACATGACATCCCTCCGTGATTCAAGTTCAAAGCGTATGTGTACGTTCAGTTCAAAGTGACTAACACAGAGGTGTACAGAGGTATACAGAGGTATATGATGTCACACTTGTCCATGTATGAAGACGTTGCGCAGCGCAAATCCGTGAACCAATGTTCCAAAGTGAAGTAAACTTCGACGGATTTCCCCTGCTCAGGGAGTGGGGAGCAATGAACACTGTGTAGGGACCATGTCAATCACAAGGAGCTCACTTCTAATGAGCTGATTATCCGAATCAGGTGTGCTAACAAAGAGAGACATGCAAAATATGCAGACCTTTGGGGAGCGAGGACTGGAATGGAGAACCGCTTCCTTATTCTTTAAGTCAGTGTGAGAAAAAAAGAGGTGAGAAGTTGTCTGCGTGACCCGAGTGATGCAAGGTAGTCTGCATAATACAAGAATCCGCACATGCATACTGGCGTAACAAGACCGAGAAGGTCCTTTAACACAAAAGCTAAATCTCTTTGTTAATTCGACAACACAATCGCGGCCAGTGCAAAGGTGCAAGCCTAGAGGAGGGACGGCCTCTTTGCATCAAGCCGGTCATTCGCAGCTATGCTCGTCATTCTTGAAAGGCCAGGGGAATTAGCTCAAATGGTAGAGCGCTCGCTTAGCATGCGAGAGGTAGCGGGATCGATGCCCGCATTCTCCAAGTTGGCTCATGCCCTTTTACTCACACATCCCTAAATCAGGGGTTTTCAATCCTGTCCTGGAGGCATCCCTGCCCTGCACATTTTGCATTTCCCCTCATCTAACACACCAGTTTCAAATCATCAGCTCATTAATAGAGACTGCAAGACCTGATTTGGGTGTGTCTAGCACTGACGCAATGCTGCGACACTCCCACGTTAGCTTTTTTTGGGTCTCACAGCTGCCAAAAAGTATTTCAGACATGGTCCTGTGCAAATTGGTTGCAAAACATTGCCATTTTACACACAGTTCCCTAAAGCAGTGGTTTTCAAACCTGTCCTGGAGGCACCCCTGCCCTACACATTTTGAATGTTTCCCTCATCTATCACACCTGTTTCAAATCATCAACTCATTGATAGAGACCGCAAGACCTTATTTGGGTGTGTCTAATAAGGCAGACAATCAAACTGTGCAGGGCAGGGGTGCCTCCAGGACAGGTTTGAGAACCACTGCCCTAAAGAGACCGACTGGGCATCGATGCAATGCTGCCACAGTCTCTACGTTAGTTAATTTTTTTGGACTCAAAGCTGCCAAAAAGTATTTCAGACATGGTCCTGCGCAAATTGGTTGCAAAAAGTGGTCCCACCGCGATTTGAACTCGGATCACTGGATTCAGAGTGCTAACCATTACACCATGAAACCTTACCTGGAGCAGCCGTTGCTCACAGGGCCACAAAGACTGTCACCAGTGCCAAACTAGTGCTGTTTTTTCTTTTCCTGCGGCAAGAAACCACACAGGTTCCACCGAGATTCGAACTCAGATCGCTGGATTCAAAGCCCAGAGTGCTGACCATTACACCATGGAACCGAAACTGCTTGTTTGGTGGCCAACTGGGAAACAGATAGCTCCGTGGCAGTGGGGAAGCAGTTATACAGAGAAGTTGGAACCCAGTGATTTTTGGTCACTGGCCCGCCTCAAAAAGAGGAAATGAGTGGGAGATTTTGCCGAAACCCGGGATCGAACCAGGGACCTTTAGATCTTCAGTCTAAAGCTCTCCCAACTGAGCTATTTCGGCCACAACAAGCTCCTGCTTAGCAAACAGGGATTTCAGTGAGATCACCCTACTCTTTGTCACAGGAGAAGAGCAGAGCAGAGATGAGCCCCCAGACAATAAAAACAGCTGGCCAGTACGGGGATCGAACCCGCGACCTTGGCGTTATTAGCACCACGCTCTAACCAGCTGAGCTAACCGGCCTCCCTTCGCCATCTGTCTCTACCCGATTGAATAAAACACTGCCTCAATGTTAGTGAACGCAACGAGACAACAAAGCTTCACGTTTTATCCCGACCAAGGGCTCGTCCGGGATTTGAACCCGGGACCGCTCGCACCCAAAGCGAGAATCATACCCCTAGACCAACGAGCCTTCCTGTGCTGGGCCGAGAAAAAAGAGCTACTGCAGCATCAATAAAAGAAGGAACATGAACTAACGTGGAAGCAATCAAAGACCTCGAGACAGTGTTAAAGGCTAACGAACGCAAGTTGGCCTCTTAACTGACCAAAAAATGTGGCTGTGTCTAACATGTAGAGGGATGTTAGGGAGGACAGCTGAAACTGTCAGATGTCACTTAGACCAGCGGTTCTCAATTCCAGTCCTCGAGCCCCCTGCTCTTCACATTTTGTATGTTTCTCGTATAGCTTCAGACATTTGTTCCATTCAAACGTAAGTGCCCTGAGAAGTGGACATCACATGACATCCCTCCGTGATTCAAGTTCAAAGCGTATGTGTACGTTCAGTTCAAAGTGACTAACACAGAGGTGTACAGAGGTATACAGAGGTATATGATGTCACACTTGTCCATGTGTGAAGACGTTGCGCAGCGCAAATCCGTGAACCAATGTTCCAAAGTGAAGTAAACTTCGACGGATTTCCCCTGCTCAGGGAGTGGGGAGCAATGAACACTGTGTAGGGACCATGTCAATCGCAAGGAGCTCACTTCTAATGAGCTGATTATCCGAATCAGGTGTGCTAACAAAGAGAGACATGGATCCTGTCCTGGAGGCATCCCTGCCCTGCACATTTTGCATTTCCCCTCATCTAACACACCAGTTTCAAATCATCAGCTCATTAATAGAGACTGCAAGACCTGATTTGGGTGTGTCTAGCACTGACGCAATGCTGCGACACTCCCACGTTAGCTTTTTTTGGGTCTCACAGCTGCCAAAAAGTATTTCAGACATGGTCCTGTGCAAATTGGTTGCAAAACATTGCCATTTTACACACAGTTCCCTAAAGCAGTGGTTTTCAAACCTGTCCTGGAGGCACCCCTGCCCTACACATTTTGAATGTTTCCCTCATCTATCACACCTGTTTCAAATCATCAACTCATTGATAGAGACCGCAAGACCTTATTTGGGTGTGTCTAATAAGGCAGACAATCAAACTGTGCAGGGCAGGGGTGCCTCCAGGACAGGTTTGAGAACCACTGCCCTAAAGAGACCGACTGGGCATTGATGCAATGCTGCCACAGTCTCTACGTTAGTTAATTTTTTTGGACTCAAAGCTGCCAAAAAGTATTTCAGACATGGTCCTGCGCAAATTGGTTGCAAAAAGTGGTCCCACCGCGATTTGAACTCGGATCACTGGATTCAGAGTGCTAACCATTACACCATGAAACCTTACCCGGAGCAGCCGTTGCTCACAGGGCCACAAAGACTGTCACCAGTGCCAAACTAGTGCTGTTTTTTTCTTTTCCTGCGGCAAGAAACCACACAGGTTCCACCGAGATTCGAACTCAGATCGCTGGATTCAAAGCCCAGAGTGCTGACCATTACACCATGGAACCGAAACTGCTCGTTTGGTGGCCATCTGTCTCTACCCGATTGAATAAAACACTGCCTCAATTTTAGTGAACGCAACGAGACAACAAAGCTTCACGTTTTATCCCGACCAAGGGCTCGTCCGGGATTTGAACCCGGGACCTCTCGCACCCAAAGCGAGAATCATACCCCTAGACCAACGAGCCTTCCTGTGCTGGGCCGAGAAAAAAGAGCTACTGCAGCATCAATAAAAGAAGGAACATGAACTAACGTGGAAGCAATCAAAGACCTCGAGACAGTGTTAAAGGCTAACGAACGCAAGTTGGCCTCTTAACTGACCAAAAAATGTGGCTGTGTCTAACATGTAGAGGGATGTTAGGGAGGACAGCTGAAACTGTCAGATGTCACTTAGACCAGCGGTTCTCAATTCCAGTCCTCGAGCCCCCTGCTCTTCACATTTTGTATGTTTCTCGTATAGCTTCAGACATTTGTTCCATTCAAACGTAAGTGCCCTGAGAAGTGGACATCACATGACATCCCTCCGTGATTCAAGTTCAAAGCGTATGTGTACGTTCAGTTCAAAGTGACTAACACAGAGGTGTACAGAGGTATACAGAGGTATATGATGTCACACTTGTCCATGTGTGAAGACGTTGCGCAGCGCAAATCCGTGAACCAATGTTCCAAAGTGAAGTAAACTTCGACGGATTTCCCCTGCTCAGGGAGTGGGGAGCAATGAACACTGTGTAGGGACCATGTCAATCGCAAGGAGCTCACTTCTAATGAGCTGATTATCCGAATCAGGTGTGCTAACAAAGAGAGACATGCAAAATATGCAGACCTTTGGGGAGCGAGGACTGGAATGGAGAACCGCTTCCTTATTCTTTAAGTCAGTGTGAGAAAAAAGAGGTGAGAAGTTGTCTGC